>NC_074724.1:29307002-29584502 GCF_947242115.1 Biomphalaria glabrata | reverse complement strand
TTACATCTAGGCTCGTGCCCATGTTTGTTTGTTAAAGTTCTTCTAAGAAGGAAAGACGCCCACGTCCTGCAAAGACGACGACACGGCTGTCTGTTCGTTATCTTCTTGCCTGCAGCGAGGTTTTAGTAGAACTTGTTTCATCTTGCCCTAGAAGTGAGATTCGAAGGTTCGAAACCTGCAGGCTGCCTTCTCTTGCAGGAGGTCAGGTCTATGTCGCAATAATCTTTAATTTTGATGGAATATACCAAACCTGCAGGCTGCCTTCTCTTGCAGGAGGTCAGGTCTATGTCGCAATAATCTTTAATTTTGATGGAATATACCAAACCTGCAGGCTGCCTTCTCTTGCAGGAGGTCAGGTCTATGTCGCAATAATCTTTAATTTTGATGGAATATACCAAACCTGCAGGCTGCCTTCTCTTGCAGGAGGTCAGGTCTATGTCGCAATAATCTTTAATTTTGATGGAATATACCAAACCTGCAGGCTGCCTTCTCTTGCAGGAGGTCAGGTCTATGTCGCAATAATCTTTAATTTTGATGGAATATACCAAACCTGCAGGCTGCCTTCTCTTGCAGGAGGTCAGGTCTATGTCGCAATAATCTTTAATTTTGATGGAATATACCAAACCTGCAGGCTGCCTTCTCTTGCAGGAGATCTGGTCTATGTCGCAATAATCTTTAATTTTGATGGAACATACCAAACATGCAGGCTGCCTTCTCTAACAGGAGATCTGGTCTATGTCGAAATAATCTTTAATTTTGATGGAATATACCAAACATGCAGGCTGCCTTCTCTAACAGGAGGTCAGGTCTATGTCGCAATAATCTTTAATTTTGATGGAACATACCAAACATGCAGGCTGCCTTCTCTAACAGGAGATCTGGTCTATGTCGCAATAATCTTTAATTTTGATGGAATATACCAAACATGCAGGCTGCCTTCTCTTGCGGGAGATCTGGTCGATGTCGCAATAATCTTTAATTTTGATGGAATGTAGCAAACCTGCAGGCTACCTTCTCTTGCAGAAGATCTGGTCTATGTCGCAATAATCTTTAATTTTGATGGAATGTAGCAAACCTGCAGGCTGCCTTCTCTTGCAGAACATCAGGTCTACCAAACCTCCTATAAAGAAGACGACACGGCTGTCTTTCCTGCAGCGAGGTTTTAGTAGAACTTGTTTCATCATGCTCCGGAAGTGAGATTCGAAGGTTCGAAACCTGCAGGCTGCCTTCTCTTGCAGGAGATCTGGTATATGTCGCAATAATCTTTAATTTTGATGGAACATACCAAACCTGCACGCTGCATTCTCTTGCAGGAGATCTGGTCTATGTCGCATTAATCTTTAATTCCGATGGAACGCCCGAAACCTTGAAAGTACTAAACCAGCAGTTCTCAACCTTTTATGCTCGGCGACCCCTTTTTACAATACCCCACTTAGACGCGACCCCCCCCCCCCACACACACACACACAGCAATTGAAGAATAGACAATAACAATCCATTTTTTCAATGGTCTTTGGCGACCCCTGGCAAATCGTCAATCGAGTACAGGTTGAGAACCCCTGTACTAAACCCTACTGAATTCAATGTTAATACTTCTTGATCTACTTCCGTTTTTTTTTTTTTTTTTGTTTACAGACGCCGGTTTCTAACAGAATTTTATTCTTGAACAATTTGTACACGAGTGATATATCGTCAATTTCAGTTCTCACGGCATAATTGAAATTAAACAATGACCAGTGTGTTTTAAGATTATATGTTAATACACACGAATGTATGTGTTAGCACATATCCAGCACCGAACCCAGACACAGGACGAGGCCAGAACGAGAGCGCTGTGTTCACGTCTAACAGAGACAGATGAAGAAGGACAAAGTTAATACTCCAGAGAGCCAGGACATTTCTCTTTTTTTTATTTTTATGGAGTGGCACTGACGTCACGGCTCCCACACCTTCTATTGCTGGCAACAATTAAAAGAAAGAAATTAGTGCTAAAACTCAGGGGACACAATCAAGTTGATCCTGGTTGTTTTCTTTTCCCTTTCAAGGGGAGGGAATTACAGTTTATATAGAGATTTAAAAATTGAACAAAAATTAATTAACTAGCATTACATTTCTTTTTAAATGCCATAAAGAATGAAAAAAGAAGGCACACCAAAACTTTAATGAAATAATTGTTATACACATTAAAAACAAAGTATACTTTTATTGAAATTTGGCGGACCATTTCCACAAATGAAATGCTTTGGATAAATGAAAAATACTTTCCCTATCCGGACAGTAATGGAATGATGATATAGTGATATAACTTCATAATGCAGAGGTCGTGTTTCCATGGCTTACGGTCAACGAGGGTGCGATGTGGCCAGCACGAAGACCAACGGCCCTTACCTTTCCCCGACCAATGTCAGGAACCCACTAGAGCCGGTGGACCCAGAGGCGCCCAAAGATCTAGAAATTACAAACCCCAGGATTCGAACCCGGGACCCCCTGTTCAGAAACCAAGGGCCTTACAGCTCAGCCAACGCGACTCCAAACATATGCTTTTACAATTTACCACATCCAAAACTCTACCGCAAGCTCCGAATATTGCAATCCTCAAAAACCCTACTCAATATTTCGAAAATCAAAGCGCTTGAGTTGTCGCATTGATCGAAGGCTAGTTATAGTTTTCTTATATCTTACCGTGTAGATTTTATTAATTAATCATGCATATTGTATGCAAATAAATATAAACCATTTTGATAAAAAAAATTCTTAAAATAAATCAGCATAATCATAACATTTCATATCCTCGATCAGACATGAAGAATAAACCTAATTATTTTAAAAAAAACTTTTCAATTGTTTATGATTTAATACTTGTGAATTATGGGAACTTACAAATAAAAAACTATATATATATATATATATATATATATATATATATATATAAAAGCCCACAAAAGAGGCAAGAGGGCCCATAAAAGAGGCATAAAAAGCCCCAAAAAGAGGCAAAGAAAATAGGGCTAAGGCCCAAGGATTCCTATGATGATAAAGCTAAAATTGAATAGCGCAAATTCTGAGGTTTCCTAAAAAAAAATATAAAAAAATAAGGATTAGTATACAACACATTTTTAAAAGCCTTGATGACCATAGACCTCGTTCATGTGTGTCACTGTATGTTCCTTTCTTAAAATTGTATTGTTATTTTGTTATATATCAACTCAAACAGGAAAACGTATAACTACTCGTTTCTTGTTGTCTATAATTGTTAGTGCGAACACATCTATACACATTTTGAAAACCAAGGTTTACAAGGCAGCGTGTTGTACACATTGTCTCATCTCACTCGTACACGTAGAGATATAAAACCGTCATTTTGAACGGTAACGCGAAGTGACTTTAAGTAAAGAGTGTGCGTGTGTTTTAACAGTGTGTGTTTGTGTTTGCGTGCGTATTTTATATAATTTTATTACAGCTTAAAGGTGACAAGCAGGCATTTTTTTTTCACCGACATCGCAATGCCAAAAATACACTGTCAGTAAAACTGAGATCTGATCCTGTTGGAAGCTAACTTTTGTTTTGGCCATTTTAAATGACTATTTCTCTAATCAAGATGGTATTGTGTTTTTTTTTTTTTTTTTTTGATTCAAATCTAATTGTCAAGGGGAATAACCGTGATAAGTATTTAAAACAAACACAAGGGAAGTAATTCTTCTAAGTAACAGCGCACTGTCATACAGCGTGTGGTATGGCCGTGATTCAAGGATCACACTGTGGAAATAGTCAAAAGCACATCTCTTCAATTCAATGACTGAACAAACAGCTCCACAACATCTCAACAAGATCACGAGTGGTCAAACATGAAAGGCCTGTCCATGTCCACTTACTCCAGTGACAAGTTTCCCAAACTATTTGATTTGATTTATGCACACACATCTCCAGGCACCAAAACACTGTAATCCTCCACTCGTCTGAGCACCACATTGACAGCACGTGGTCGGGGGGTGGGGGAGTGGATAAAAATATGTAATTGAAGGGACGGAGAGTGCCCATCAATACGGCTGAAGACAGTGTAATTTGTGTCCACTGAGAGTCCAGGTGGAAGTAGACCTTGGCTACGCTACCCAGCTGCAACTTGCTCGAAACGGTCATTAGATGAGGCGACTAGTGACTAGTCCATAGAGTAGCCAAAATACAACTCTCACTGGCGTGCCTAAGAACACTGTTTCTTTGCACTGGTCAGGACTTGAAAGAGAACCTCAAAAACCCTGCCACGATCCACACGCCGTTCCACGAGGGGCTACTTCACAAATGACGGATACCCGCACTGTTGGTGTGTATATAAAGGGAAAATGGTGAAGATCCGTAGTAACTCGGCCCTCGGCCTCGTCACTAGTCCCGATCGTCTAGGACTTCGAGGCACTGGTAAAAGGGATGTGATATTTAGAATAATTGTTCAAAGAGGCCGGCGGAGGGGAGCTTTCGTTGGCCTAGAGCAGTGTTTCCCAAACTGTTGACCAATGTGCACCACTTTTATAATTTTTGTAATGCCGAGTACCCCTCTCCCCCTCCCAAAACATTAACAGAAAATAATCAATGTTTTTTTTTAAACAATCAGCATAGTTAATGAGGTGCAACGTGTACCCCCTCCAAAGTCTTCCCGTACCCCTGGGGGTACGCGTACCCCACTTTGGGAAACACTGGCCTAGAGTTTCAAGAGTCTCGGAGCAACTCTCTCGACCATTAAAAATGGTAGAGGGAGCTGACCACATCCGGATAAAACATGTCGTCTGCTATATGTTGCTTTAACATTCTAGGTCATGAAATATAAAAGATCAATAAAAAGAAGATTTCATAAACTTTATAGTCTTGGACCCCCTCACCTCTAGCCCGAGCGCCTTGGGATCCGAACCATCGGTATTGGGGATGCAACACATTACATCTGCTCCGATCTTTGCCAGACAAAACAGTTGAAGTAGAGATTCTATAAGCCTAGAGTTCTATGAGTCTTAGACTCAACTCCATGGACAATGACTTAACTCTTTCTCTCCTAACCGACGATACCAACGTTGATTCCACCAGAACGTGTTAAATAATAACGGAGAGAAAGAGTTAAGGGAGGAAGAAGACAAATATTCTTGGATAATGTCTTGAAATCTTGTCTTTACGTTCTAGGTGTACACCTGTGGACAGGAATGACTTGAGAAATGTGATATATTCCACCAGTACACTCTCTTCAAAATTTAGATTCTATCATTTTCATTTTAAAAATTCCATTTTTTTTTTCGTTAATCGGCTCTTTAAATTTGTGTGTTTATTATATGGGTTAGGTGCTCTTTTTCCACAAGTTTCTGTCATGATTCAAGACATTACGAAGGAAAGGGAATACGATCCAACTGATGTCCTCGCCATTTAGAGCAAAGAAGTTGTTGTTTTTTGATTATCCACCAATAGCATGAGCCAGGACCACATCACGTGATTTAATCTCAGTTCAGGAAATCACAAGCTTAGACAACTCATCGCCGCCGATTAGAAAAAAAAAATTCACAGCAGAAAGTGATGACGTCTCAGTCATGAGTTTAATGACCAGGTCAACACATCGAAGCCTAATAAGAGATCTATTTTTCAATCAGTTGAACTGCGATCCAAGGTACGGAGGCAGATCGACAAAATGTAGCATTTGTGACTTGGCTGGCAGTTGAATGATATCCATTTTGAAAAGTACGCGGTTCGATGTGAACTGTTGTGTTTAAATGTAGCATAGATGTAATCAATGTACGTGTACACACAGCAACAATTTTAACAATGCAATAATCTAGAAATGTCTTCATAAGTCCTCATAATTTATGAGGAAGTTTAACGAAAATGAGAGACCAAAACAAATTAAATGTGAAGATCTAAAAGTATTGCCTTTTGTTGATATAGTCTTGGTGTGGACCCGTATGCATTTTAAAAAAATCGATTATTTTGGGTTTTTACAAGGACATAGTAATAATCATTACAGTAAAAAACAAAATTAAAAACTTTATTCAAAAGTTCAACACTTCACAGGTTCAACGACCAATAAAAATAGACGAGTTTCGCTTTAATTCATGACACTCTCAGTAAAATAGTTTATACGAATGCCAAAATCCATCTTCGAACTAAAAGTCAAAGTTTGTTGTTGTTGTGTTTTTTCTCCTCATAAAGCCACGTTACAAATCTGGTCCCAGCATCCAAGAGTCACACTGCACCGTGTTTAAACCGAATGCTGGGACAATTAAAATACGCCAATCGTTAACCTGAAGACTTACAAATCTAAAAAAAAAGGGGGGGGGGGGATCGAAGTTTCAAATTGGATATTGCTATAAGACTTTGGTCAAAAGTCATAATGACTCGATTTGTTTTCTGAAACAGATTTCTTTTATTTGCTGGTGGGTGAGAAGCTTGTTCAAACTTTTGGTTGCTCTTTAAAGAAACACGTTGTTGAAGCCAAGAGGTTAGAAAGCTTTCGAGATAAACAAATACACAAATTGTAGTCTTTGCACCATTAGCTACGTAGCTGAGGAGTAGATTAACGCCATAGAGTAAACATCATCACCTCTGAGTTTGGGAACAAAGGCACTAAAGGATTTTAGCGAAAAATCAACTTTAAACCAGCTCGAGAGTATCTTGGGGCGGCAGAAACAGCTATTTTGCGTGTGTGTGTGAACATATATATGTGTATGTGTGTGCGGGCTTTTTTTAAGAGCGGGGACGTGGCTATGTCAAAGAGAAATTTTACTTTATTATGATTTTAAATAAATAAGCTCACTCCACAAGTGATAGTATATCCACTTTTTGCTAATGACACACTGAGATCTGGCCACCTGCAGTCGTAGAGCGTCGATGATTCATCTGGTAGAGATCTTTTTCATGTCAATGTGGAGCCTTATTGTCGAGAGACTATGGTTCATCTGGTAGAGATCTTTTTCATGTGAATGTAGAGCCTTATTGTCGAGAGACTATGGTTCATCTGGTAGAGATCTTTTTCATGTGAATGTAGAGCCTTATTGTCGAGAGACTATGGTTCATCTCGTAGAGATCTTTTTCATGTGAATGTAGAGCCTTATTGTCGAGAGACTATGGTTCATCTGGTAGAGATCTTTTTCATGTGAATGTAGAGCCTAATTCTCGAGAGACTATGGTTCATCTGGTAGAGATCTTTTTCATGTCAATGTAGAGCCTTATTCTCGAGAGACTATGGTTCATCTGGTAGAGATCTTTTTCATGTGAATGTAGAGCGTAATTCTCGAGAGACTATGGTTCATCTGGTAGAGATCTTTTTCATGTGAATGTAGAGCCTAATTCTCGAGAGACTATGGTTCATCTGGTAGAGATCTTTTTCATGTCAATGTAGAGCCTTATTCTCGAGAGACTATGGTTCATCTGGTAGAGATCTTTTTCATGTGAATGTAGAGCCTTATTGTCGAGAGACTATGGTTCATCTGGTAGAGATCTTTTTCAAGTGAATGTAGAGCCTTATTCTCGAGAGACTTTCTCTTTCACATTCTGTGGCATTTTACGTCTCTCGAGTCAATCTCTCTTGCCTCTCGAGAGACGATCCTTTCTTTTTGCAACTTCTTGGGGTGATCAAAAAGGCAAACCCTGCGGTCACAGGTTGGGCATATGTAATCAACAGGCGCCGCTGCTGCACTTCTATACTTCGTTCAACGTCTTGTGTTTATAGCATCTGTAATTCGGGACCTTTCCTTTTATGCTCGCTCTCTATTTGGATCTATCCAGTGCCACTTTTTCCGAGCTGTTAGTCTCGATTTTGAAGAGCTTCATGTCTCGTTGGCACACATCAATATACCTTCAAATTGGATGACTAGCGGTTCTACTGCTTTCTGTCCACACACAACAGAGGTCAAGAAATGGGCACCTGGTTTGGTGGTAGAGGAACCGGACATTTTTGTTCGTTTGACTCGCTTTTTTTTTCGAGACTGAGGTCATTGCTTTTTCACTGTCCTTAGATTTTATTGGTCAACAACTCTCTATCTAGGCAGTGCAGTCTATGGCTATACAAAGTATTCAAAATAGACGTCCAATGCTTTGATGTCACGTTTAATTGTGTCAAAATATAGGAACAGGTTTTACAACAGGTTTTATTTGCCTTCCAATAATATAAATATAATATAAATATAATATAAATATAATATAAATATAATATAAATATAATAGAGTGAACATGTCAATGGTCCCAAGTTTTGCATATACCCATTATTGAACTTGCAGGTTAGGTCAGGCCTAAATGAACTAGTCTATATCAACTGCTAAAATTATTCATTTTTTTTACAGCGCTACTTCCAAGAGAATACTTGAATGTTAAATATTTGGAGCGGAAATATTTTAAAATATTCGGGCTGAAAATTCGTAATTACTACTGATCAATAACAATGCACCGATTAACGTGTAGGTTTTATATAATAAAGTTAAGAAACTTCCAACTTCAGCTTCTTTAAAAACAGTAGTGGTTTTATAGAGGGTGTTGATCCGTGGCACCCCTCCCCCCCCCCACCTCATACAACTTTAATCCGAAGGTGACGTCACTGACATTTAGTTAGCTCATGTAGAACTAATGTCCAGTGGAACCGCCCAGGCGAACATTCCATCTGTACTGGACCCTTTCAAACCAAGTGTTTGTGCGCGCGTGTGTGTTTTCAAGAAGTGGTCAAGGCTATCCTGGCAGCGCATGGACGTCCATCTAAGACTACCAAGAGATCTTCAGTGTTGAGAGAAATATTTTTTTAAATGAGTGTAAAGAAAGTGAGAATATTGTGTTTTTTTTTTTAAAGAACAGGATGAGTAATGTCGAAGATTTTATGCTTCTATTCTCTTGAAGTTGTTCTACTTATGCTAATTCATAGCCAACTATTTTACATCAAACATTAACACAAATAACTGGATGCCAGAAAAATACAGTGCATACAGGGTATCATATCAGAATACAGTTTTTATCAGTGCGTTACAACGCTAAACAGAAACATATACACACACAAACATACATTTCTACATTTATACTGGAATTAGAACTGAATGTTAGAATAGTACCCCAGGTTCCTGAAGTTTCAAATGCAATAGCCGTTACGAAGTATAGTAACTTAGCACGTAACAAGATGGGGGCAACGTCCTAATTTGATGTGACCACTGGTCAACAGCGCACTCCATCATGAACACCTTGAGCAGACGTGAAATGGATTCTCGACTACGATTTCACCCCCCTCCCCATCAGCTCCCCTAAATCCCTGGCTTGTCTTGACACATATTAATCCTATTAGTCAAATTTCTGACCAAAGGGGGTAAAGCGACACTGCCATGCTCCCTCAAGTTCAGCCAAAATTTATGTTTAAATTTTTTCAGCAACAGTAGATCTAGCCAGTCTGTAAACTTACTTCGTAACAAAGGGAGACAAATAAAAGGAAAGAAACACTCAGACGTTTAAATATAGAACTAAACACTCAGAAGTTTAAATATAGAACTAAACACTCAGACATTTAACTCTTTCTCTCCAAATTAACGTAGACATCGTTGATTTGACCCCATTAAATTAAATTATAATTCTATACCAAAAAGGAACGCTTTGTGATTACAAACTAGAATATTTCGGAGGTTTGATCATAAAAGGGTAGAATGCAGAATTGTGGAAAATGAACAAATAAATCAGAACGTAGAAAAATAACAGCGGAGATAAAGAGTTAAACATAGAACTAAACACTCAGAAGTTTAAACATAGAACTAAATTAATGAAAATACCTAAAAAACACCAAAAAAACAACGTATAGATAGAACATAAGTCAACATTCACTAGTAATAAGAAGGAAGTAACGGAAGTTTCGAAAACTTTTGTTTGTTCTTTTAAACTCAGTTTGGGAGAACTAAATATAGTAGATTAGGCCTTATTTTAGGATTCTATAAGTTTCAGGCTTCATGTGAAGTCTAGAGCTGTGAACTTATTGAATTAGAATTCTGTTGTGTGTAATTACATGAAGTACCAAGTGCGTTGTCTCGTTTTATGATTTCAACACGGACAATTCAATGATTCTATTTCGAAGTGAGGAGATCTGTTCGTTCTTTAACAAATGATTGAAGCCCTGGCATACACTTGACTACTGGATCATCTGATTGAACTTGTGATACATATACAATCATAGTCACCACCCAAAACCATAGATTACCGGAGGAGAATACATCCAGAAGAGTTTCCTAACCATACCGACACTCGTATACACTGGCTAATGGTAGGCCTACCAACTTCACTTCAAAAAGCTAAAACTGATTATGTTTCTGATTGATAATGGTATTTAAGCAATAACGCTGGTTACGATGCTTAATCCATCTCTTGGAAATAAATCTTGTACTAATAGAACCTAATACATCTTCTATTGACCCAGCTTTTAATCACAATGCTCCCCCCCCCCCCCCCCCCACACTTTCTTTCCACGGCTTCTCTTTTTTCTCCTTTGACCTCAAAGCGGACACTCGTTCCTTAACGCTGTCTTTAACTTTCTACAGACAAACTCAAAAGAACGATAATCGAGCCCTCCAGTTGAACACCCCTTTAAGTTTTCCCCGTGATAGATTGTCTCCCTGCACGCGTCTCTGTGTTGCCTTGGCTACTGGCGTAAAAAAAAAAAAAAAAAATTCGTGTCACGTTGCAATGAGAACTCAACTGACCTTAGGTTTAGGAGCGCGTGAAGGGGCCTTTGTCATAAACATCTGACCAAAGGAAAAGTAAAAAACAAAACAAAACAAAACAAAAAAAAAAACATTTGCCAAATAGTACATTGGTAACACTGGAATACACTTTCGTATTTAGTTCAATTCTATTTTTAATCATTTCAAAGTTTTCATTTATTTCTTTTAGAATGAAACCTGTTTAAAACGTAAACTTATAATTTGTGTTTGGACATTTAATGATAGGATTGCATCAGCTATAAACTGTTGCAGATGCGCAGATGAAAATAATTGGACGGTTTGACAGTTAAGATTACATTCTCAGGTTATATTACTGGACGGTTTCAGTTAAGATTACATTCTAAGGTTATTTTACTGGACGGTTTCACAGTTAAGATTACATTCTAAGATTATATTACTCTTTTCCAGTACTCATTCTATTCATTTGAGTTCCTACATATTGCAGTGTATAGACTATAAACTTCATATTTTATAAACGTACCTATAGTAGAACAGAGAGGTTCTCTGAGTCAAAGTAAAGTAGCAATAATAAATACACATTGGAAGCATTACTTACAAATACAAAAACACAACCAAATAAAAAATACTCCTGATAGAACTGCGATGGACTACATACGTTTGAAGTGTGTGACTTCTTTCTAAAATGAAGGTGTGTAATTTGTAAGCCACTATATGCTTCAACAACTTTTGGTCACAAACACACAGCTTCACAATGAGTTACGAAACTTGGACTACAAGGCTGCCTTCAATCTTTGGAAGTTTTAAAAAAAAAGAGGAAAGTACCCCTCTCAGACCTTACCATCTATAGAGCAAATGATGTCAAGCGTATCTGTTTCTATGGCCCACGGTTCACGAGGGTGTCGTGTGATCAGCACAAAACGACCGACCGCCTTTACTTTCCCCAACTAATGCCAGGTGCCCATTAGAGCTGGTTGGACTCGGGAGGTCCTAATAATCCCCAAATTCAAAATCCCCACCCTTTCTGAGATTCGAATCAGATAAACCCTCAGATAAGAAGCCAGGCGCTCTACCACTCAGCCAGCGATAGAGGTTTACACACAAAAAAAAGCTCATTATTAGGTGAAGATGATAAGGGTGAAGATGATAAGGGTGAAGATGATAAAGGTGAAGATGATAAAGGTGAAGATGATAAGGGTGAAGATGATAAGGGTGAAGATGATAAGGGTGAAGATAATAAAGGTGAAGATAATAAAGGTGAAGATAGATTTGACGTCGAGAACAGCTAGCTGCATTGACGTCTCACCCCCCCCTACCGCCACACACACACACACTGTGTCCCCATCTCTGATCAGCTTCCAAAAGACCAGATTTCCACTAGGAGACAAAAGTCCACTAATTGTCAGTTGCTAGCTAACGCGTGGACCACCCAGTGGTTTCATTGGGCTCGTATTTACAGCTCTCGTCAACCCTCGTCCTTTCTTCGTCCTTCTTACTCCTCTACTGACAACGAACTTCCCAGTCTAGAGAGAGGGGAAAAAAAAGAACCGGAAGCGAGCCTCGAACTGAGTCAGAGATAGCAAAAAGAAAGCAAGTCAACAGATAAAACAAAGAATGGAGATAGAGAGAAAACGAACAGAATCAGTGTGCTTCGTAAAAACTTGCAGTAGGGCAGAGCAGCAGACTTCTGACAAACAGATCTTCGACTATACGATTCTCAAATTATATGTTTACCTGAAACACAGGGACAGTATAATAGAGGTGTACACCTTTGACATCTTCAACATGTATTAAAAGGTTCTCAAACACAGGGAGGTTGGTGCGGGTGTACCACTTCAAAGACAGAGACACATTCGTATAGCGAATTTTAAAAGCGACGTTAACACTACATTGTGCTGTACACAGATAATGATGACGTTAACACTACATTGTGCTGTACACAGATAATGATGACGTTAATACTATATTGTGCTGTACACAGATAATGATGACGTTAACACTACATTGTGCTGTACACAGATAATGATGACGTTAATACTATATTGTGCTGTACACAGATAATGATGACGTTGTTCCACTGATTTAAAAAAAATCGGACGTATTCTTTTCCAGTCGACATTTTCACTCACGCCCACTTTTGACTTCCAAGAAATCCCCGCCCACATGTATGGATCAAACCGAACACCGCTCAAAAGAGTAAGCTCCCTATTTGATTTTCAATTTCAATTTGCTATTAACAATCACAGTTTTAAAAATAACTCTACGTCTAAAAACAAAATGTTAATGTGATCGATGGCCGAAGTCTTGAGAATCACTGGAAATAATATCAAGAGAAAGCAATGTGATATCTGTGCAGTATCGAACCATCTAAGTATAGCACTAACAGACAATTTCTGAAAACATCACAGATCTGGATAAGCCCTAATAATAAAAAAAGGCGTTATCCTGATGTACGCTCAACAACAGCAGTAGCAGACATTCTGTACAATCCACTTAGCAGACATTCTGTACAATCCACTTAGCAGACATTCTGTACAATCCACTTAGCAGACATTCTGTACAATCCACTGGTCTCTTTATAGTTTTGAGGAGAAGAATTTTAACTATTCCTGTCTTTATGAAGTGCTTAAATACTAGTAATTAGGTTGACCAGCGGAGAGGTGTATTTATATATTTTCATTTTTTAATGAGGTTCTGATCATACAAATATTACATGACTATGATATACAGGTTCATTACATTTCATTTATACCAGTTGGATAGATGTACTCTTCTCCTCTCTTCCTTCTCTCTCCCTCCCCCCCCCTCTCTCTTATTAATGTAACAAAGATGTTCAATAACATACTACAGTAAGGGATACTGTTTACATGACAAAACTCAAGCCTTATGCTGCCATGTAATTTAATGCCAGAACTCGATCTAGTAATCTACAAGCTTCGAAGCATCAAGCCTAGCAGATAACTAGGTCATCTTATTTTTTAATAAACATTTTTATACCCAATAAATACACAAGAAGTAGAAAATAAAACATAATAAAACAAATTGGCAATGATCTCAAGAATGAAAATATTGTAACGGCTTAGACAGCACAAACTTATATAATTAAGGGTGGGCAATTCGTGTGTGTGGGAGGGGGGGGGGAATGTCATATCTCTGTATTAGAGTTTTGTTATGAAAATTATATGCTGTATCAGTTGTCGTTTTTATGTTTACATTGTAAGTTATGTTTGAGTACAACATTAATTTTACTGCCTTGTCCATTGAGATTTTTGGAATTTAAATACAGGACTTGTACATTCTCAAAATTAGATGTTTGGATATATAGAATGGAGTTGATGAGTTTAAATGAGATGGCTCTGTAAGCTCACATCTCCAGTGGCCAGTGCAGACACACATGCCACCATAAAAAATCAACAATAATTATTAACAATACATAGGGAATATATAATTGTGGAAGAAAGCATTTAAAAAACAAAATTTGCATACTGTCAGAAGAGTTTGAAAGATAAACATTTGGGGTAGAGATTAATGTATGAACATGGAAATGACAGGGACACACGAAGGCTAATAGTTGAACAGTTCAGAGTTCACTCAAGATAAAGATGAAGTGATGAGATTAATGAGGACATGTACAAGAGAAATGTCAATAGTTGAACAGTTTAGTGTTCACTCAAGACAAAGATGAAGTGACCAGATAAATGAGGACATGTACAAGAGAAATGTCCAAAGATGAAGTGATGAGATAAATGAGGACATAGACAAGAGAAATGTCCAAAGATGAAGTGATGAGATAAATGAGGACATAGACAAGAGAAATGTCCAAAGATGAAGTGATGAGATAAATGAGGACATAGACAAGAGAAATGCCAATAGTTGAACAGTTCAGTGTTCACTCAAGACAAAGATGAAGTGATGAGATAAATGAGGACATAGACAAGAGAAATGTCCAAAGATGAAGTGATGAGATAAATGAGGACATGTACAAGAGAAATGTCAATAGTTGAACAGTTCAGTGTTCACTCAAGACAAAGATGAAGTGACCAGATAAATGAGGACATGTACAAGAGAAATGTCCAAAGATGAAGTGATGAGATAAATGAGGACATAGACAAGAGAAATGTCCAAAGATGAAGTAATGAGATAAATGAGGACATAGACAAGAGAAATGTCCAAAGATGAAGTGATGAGATAAATGAGGACATAGACAAGAGAAATGCCAATAGTTGAACAGTTCAGTGTTCACTCAAGACAAAGATGAAGTGATGAGATAAATGAGGACATAGACAAGAGAAATGTCCAAAGATGAAGTGATGAGATAAATGAGGACATGTACAAGAGAAATGTCCAAAGATGAAGTGATGGGATAAATGAGGACATAGACAAGAGAAATGTCCAAAGATGAAGTGATGAGATAAATGAGGACATAGACAAGAGAAATGCCAATAATTGAACAGTTCAGTGTTCACTCAAGACAAAGATGAAGTGATGAGATAAATGAGGACATAGACAAGAGAAATGTCCAAAGATGAAGTGATGAGATAAATGAGGACATAGACAAGAGAAATGTCCATCTTACCTTGTCTCCTTCTCGCTTGGTGTATCACAGCTACTGGTCACACTGGAGTCTTCAGATTCTAAGGAGTTGAAACTCTTGCAGTTGACCTCCCTGAGTCTGCGCTCATCCAGCTGATAAAGAAACCAAACTGACTCAATTCAGCCGTATCTTTTTGTTATTATTTAAATTGTATTATAAACTTTTCTAACAAATCAATCTTACTCCCAATCACAAATTGCATTAAGATATAAAGTTCATTCTCTTAATCTCTGATATCTTACACTGGTCAAACTAATTGTTAGACCAAAGTCCATAAATATTGCTTTCTAATAATATGTTTTTTACTTCCCCATTCAAACTTTGAACCTGCAGAAATTGCCACAAGAAAGATGCCAGAGGGAGACTTAGGTGTCTGTTAGTAGAGCAGCAAACAATTTGCAAAGTCTCTTTCAGAAATCTAAGTTTTTTTTGGCTGTTTTTTTCTCCAGACCAAATCATGTCACTTGAAGTTTAAATTGAAGACTTATATTGACACACAAAAAAATTGAGTGATACAAAAATGTATTAGAAATGACTAAACTTTTTCTATAAGAAATACAACAGAAGAAGTTGTCTGACGTGGCAGACACTAAGATATTTAACAGATGCTTTTGGTTCCATGGTAACTGGGGATTTTAGCACTAGGGTTCTAGGTTAGTGTATAGCTTGGGGACAACTGCGGCTGGAGGGATACAAAGGGATGCAGGCTGTACTAAGTGACATCCATTGAGGGAAGGGGGGGGGGGGAACAGAATTGAGAAAGAAAAGGAAAATCCAATGATAAATTTTATTAGGAAAACATCCTCAGCAATGCCACTGTGGTCGATCACTAAGCTAAACATTTATCACAACAGTGTTAGGATGAAATATAAAAACAATACATTTATTTAGGCTGTCTCCAATAGGTATCAGAATGCTTCTAACATTAACAAACAAGTTAGAGCACAATCAATACGTACAGAACACAATTAGTGAAAAGCTCTACAAATACACATAAATCTAATCTCTAGGTTATCTATTGATATTGTCTGTTAGTGAGATAATTACATGGGACTTTTACTAGCTGCATGGGAAGGAAAATAAGAGGAACTCCCCTGCATCGGTCAGTATTTGGCCTCGTGACTGTAGGGTTGAAACACAAACAAATGTAACAGATTTATTTATTCTTGGGCGCCTACAGCGTGAACGCAAAAGTAAACAGGGAAGAGAACAAACTCTTCATTGGTCTAAAGTCTCTAATGGCACAATCTCACTTTCATGGACAGTCACCCTGCATACCCATCTCAGAAATAAACTAACCTGCAGCCTGCTTGTTTCCTCTGCTACTCTCCTCCTCTCCTCCCACTGGGCTCGTCCCTCATCAGCAGCCCTCCTCCTCAGCTCCTCTATCCTTTTCCTCTCCTGGTCAATGATCATACTCCCTGTGAAAAAAAAAATTACTCTCAAAATCAAATGTCTACAAAGAATTAGCAAAGATGCACCATGATATAATTTAACAGATTTTAAATATATATTTCCATGTGTTTGAATTTAATTAAAGTTTCTAAACATGTCATTCGTTTCATATTACTATTTTTATTATTATTATTATTAATGTAATAATACTTTTTTCAAAATGAAAAGAAATTAGAATAAAGGTTTATTTCTATGAAGCCATTGGCCACTCCTTGTAAAGGGAAACAATAAAAATCTAAATTTTTCCATGTTTTCAGAATTATATCTTTCCCTTGACCACCTCAGCCAATAACCTAGAGCAGCAATGAAGTCACAAAAGTGCTCTATAAATATGCTTTGCTAATAGTATTACTTTGTTTTTAGTTGGATATTTTTTATTAATTTTTTTTCTGTTATAATTATCTATTTTTTATTTTCATGTTTGTTGGTATTTTCTTAAGCACAACATTTATAAAGTACGTTGGAATATCTAAACAAATATATAACAACAAAACAAAAAGAAACATAGAGGCATTGTAATCATTTTCTGAACATCAATCCTTTCAGGTCTCAGTTTAGACTTTAAATTATCACAACAAAGACTTCAGTATGATTTGTATTTTTATGATATGATGACTTTACATAGGAATATTAGAAATAATATATCAGGAGATATTTTTTTGAGAACATATATGAAAGTTAAATTTACATCTAATGTGTCTCAATTATCTGCAAAGATTAAGTTTTGTTTTTTTTTATGTTTGGTATTTCAATTGTAGGTCTATAAGTATTATTATTTTTCTCTCTCATGTGAGAAAAAAGATAAACATTAACATTTGCAATTTTTTGAATAGTTGACAATTTAAACTTTTTTTTTTTTAGCATATATTTATAAAGTATTCAAATTAAATAAAATTACAATCCTTCATAAAATTGCAGGCTTAAAAGAACAAATATTAGCAAGTGATTTTAAAAATGATTGCGTGTAGATTATTTATAATATTTTGTAACTACAATATGAAAAAATAATGTCAACTATGTAGCAGACGTCAGCATGATTCTCTAATCTTACAAAGCTGTAACCAAATTGAGCATGTAATAAATACGAACCAATGAAACTGAATGTGTTACAGTGGTGTAGGTTGCCACCTTTGTTCTTTTCTACAAACAGGAAATGTATTTATGTGATAAAATATTGCAGTAGTTGTATTATTATAAGAGATAATGCAGTGTTTCTCAAACTGGGGGGGGGGGGGGGGGGGGCAGCTACAAGTTCAGACAAGAGTAGCAGAAGGCATTAATTACATTCATTTTTTTAAAAGACTAATCCATATTTATTAATTAAATTTAAAAAAAGCATTCTTGCTAATTCTACTAATGTCTTTTCCTAAGAAGAGCTTTTTACAATGCTTACCATTTTATAAAGATGGATGGCAACAAGACTCAAAATTCAAATTTTTTAAAAGCTACTACTAGACTTTATTATGTTACAATGATCAAATTTTTGGCAACTGTAGTACATCATTCTGAAGATGAATTTTGTGTGTCAAATACCAGCCTGCTACAAGTCTTGCTTAACATGAAGTTGATCTTATGAAGATCATGTCCACTGCAGACTTACAATATATGTACTTCAAAGGCCTCTTGCTTTTTAGTATTAGCCAGAGCAGCCTCCTATTGGTTTGACTTAATAGGACAGTGTGCTCCTGGTGCCTGGAGAATTGATTACTGCAGCTCAGAAAACAGTAAGGTGCAGCAAAACACTTGACACCAAGGTCCAGTGAAGACCCCGATCCCTCCCTCAGGCTTATTAGCTGGATTAGGGAATTTCTAACAATATTTTTTTTTTTCATTTATGGGGGTTATCACAGGTACTGTTTGAGAAACACTGAGATAAAGTGTCTATACAAAAAAGTATATAGATCTATTTATTTAATTTGAAAATAAAAGACAATACATATACTAGTGTGATAGAGGATGTAACATAAAAGTAAATTCAAGATAAAACTAAAACAAGCAAGAACAAAAAAGAAAACAAGTTATTTAAACATCTATACATACCAGCAGAGAAGATTAGGTTTGCTGAAGAAGTCAAGGGGGAAAAAGCCAAAAGGGAGATAAATTATGTGTATTTTTGCAATCACTGAAAATCTACAAGATAATGGTTCTTAAGTAAGGTCAGCCCCACCCCATCCCAAATAGATTTGTAAAGAGTTAGTATGGGCTTATCTTTATCATCACATAGTTACAGTATACAGCAACCAGCATTGAACCTTAACTATAAATGGCAAGACAATGGCATGCAACAGTAAACAGATTTAGCCCTTGACCAATTGTCAACCTTACATGATATGATTATGCAGTGTAGCTCCTTCCCCCAGTTACCTCAATGTCACTTTGCTTGGTGATGTTAGCACATAACTCTGCTGTACTTTTGAATTGAACTTTTAAACTATTATTATCAATAAGGCTTAACAGTATATTATGCTGTAGACATGAATTATACAATTTAAATGAGGTATTGGCAGTTTTTCTTAGACCTAACACTGAACTAGAATGAAATCTATGGTGAGAATATTATGTTATTGAGTAATGTCTACATATACATGTAATTTTACAAAATAACCTTTTCTTTTAAGTCTTAAGATTTGATTGATAGTTGGCAACTAGGCAGCAATGTAAAAATATTTCTTTGATGTGCCTAAATAATTTGTAAGTGGTTTTTAGATAAAGTTAATTTTCTTTTTTTTTTAACATTTTACAAAATCTATAAAGGAAAAAAAAGTTTTCATAAAGATTAAAATATTAAAATGTATTATTTTACAAAAAAACAATGTTCATTTAGCAAGTTTTTGTTTTGCTTATAGGAACTCGTTGACTTAATGCACACATGAACAAGAAAAACATAAGTGAATGAAAGCAGAAATACTCAAGACAAATATTTTCTAGTTCTCTAGTCAAATTTAAATTAATTTCTTTTTATCGTTTAAAAAAATATAATGGTCAAACTAGAGTTTTCCCAACAAGCTAGTAATTTTTTTCGCAATGATCGTTAGAGCAGTTTTCGAGATAGATGTGCAGGTTCCACCTAGGTTCCATGAAAGTATAAGTTGAATAGAGGTATTGTAAAAAAATGTATATTCTACACTAAATAGAATTTAATAATGTTCATATCCTGTTAGCCCAACAGAAAATTCCACGAATGCCAAATATTACTGTTAATCATAACAATAATCTTAACTTTAAAAAACACAAATTCAATTTATTCATGAATAGAATTAAATGAAAGATGTGTTCTGTTTCTAGAATGTCTGTTTCCTATATTTTGTTTCCTTTGCAATATAACAAAAAATTACCAGTATAATTTTAATATAAAGACTGCTATTGTCATGCAAAGACTAAGACTGCAGGTCTCTTGTATAATACTCCATACCATATATGGTATGTATAATGTTTCAAAAGCAAAGATTTTTAGAACAAGGGTAGGAATTAATACCAAGCTTAAATTTAATCCTTTATTTCATACAAATAGGGTGCTCATACAGGACTATTGGTTAAAAAAGAAACACAAGAATCAGGTCAGAATTGACTGATCAGTAATCAAAACATTATTTGGCAATCAGGTAATAGACATATGCCAGTGCTGACCTTGCTGTTCAATGAAGAGCGACCTATTTCTCTCGATCTCCAGCAGAGTAGCAGATTTTTTCCGGAGAACCTCACCATTAGGGCCCAGGGTGAAGCTGCCAGAGGAACTGTCTAAAGAGAGGTCCAGGGGTCTCCTCAATTCTATAGAATTTCCACTGCTGTCAATAAAGCGTTGATGCTGGCTGTAGCTAGGTGTGTGGGCATTCATATTCATCTGTGTGCACAAGAAAAATAAGAGATAGTTTATACTTTTAACTGCTGACATGGCATTTAAGTTTCAGTCATTCTTTCAGAAAGGATAGATTAAATAAGTCCAAACCCACCCACGCACTGCTTCTCAGCCTCAATGTGGAGCACGAATGAAAACAGTCATTGAGAGGAGACAATCAGACAAAAAAGGGAAGCAAAAAAAGAACCCTGTTGGGGTGATCAAGGGCTGAGTCCATTCCACTGGCGGGAATGAAGAAAGCATCTACAAACATGTCACTATCTACACACTGCCTCAAGGGGCAGTTTTTATGTCAGACCCATGCATGGCTGATATGGTATCAGGAAGGAATATGAGGGAGTTTCCCCTGTGTGCTTGGCGTCTTGGGATATGAGCCACCAAATAAATGGATGTAATAACTAACATCTGCTTGGATCTTTTCCATATATATATAAGGGCAATGTGCTATTTTTTTTTCCATCAGAGCTGTCTGCAATAAATAAGATAACAGAAAGTACAAAACACAAAATATATCAGATCTATAACATAAGTTATTCAAGTTTTGTTTTTGTTTGGAAAGGGAGGGGGATTGTACTATACCTCCATCTCATCATCAGAATTGGCTTTTTCATCTGGAAGAGGTACAGCCAAGGCTTTAGATATTTCTCCAATCTTTTTATCACAGTGAGCCACATTTGATTTTTCCTGAAAAGTATATTCAATAAAATATTCTCAGTGATTCAAAAATAATTACAATGAAGATATTAAAGCCTTTTATAAAGTTTTTTTTTAGAAAATAGTGCCCATGAAAAAATAGTTATTCAATTTATATATTTCAAACTAAATTCAATATCTGCTTTTAGCAGTAAAGCTAAAGTCTAGTAGCATTGATTTTGGAGTCCCCCTGACCACTTAATAGAAGACATCAATTCCTATGTCTCTTGGGTGATAAAAGTTGTTTTTTTTAAGTAATTTTTAACTCGAAATACCGCACAGCAGTAATAATTTGGTTAATATGCTTTGATAACCATCTTGATTTTTATTTCACAATAAAAGGAATGTCTTAACTTATTGTACTTTTTTAGCCAGATCATTTTATATTATAAAAATGTAATATAAAATACCTAGAACATTTATCTGAAAGTGTTTTCTATACAATTAGAATGACACTGGATACATTAATACTTTCATGCAAAAGGTAAAGTGGAGGAAGCACAAAGAAAGGGACGACCAAAGAATAGCTGGATGAATAACAGCCTCTCTCTTGATATCCTGATAAGAACAGTTGCTGACCGGGAGAAGTTTAGGGATTTGGTAATGTGAACCAAAAGTGACGGGACAGATTTCACATGATGATAATAATGAATACACACGTTTATTCCTCAAGACTATATACTATTTCTGGTCTATTAATGTTATCAATTATGTCAGATGTAGAATTTATTTCAGAGGCAGATTTTTTAGTTATCCATTCATTCTTAATTAGAACTGAAAAAGCTTTCTAAAATGATAATTTATTTTTTCTGGAGTACATAATAATTACAAATGTATTTTTGGCTCCTGACAAAAGAATTTTGAAAGAACTCTAGGTGTGGAGGTAATAAAATAAAACTCATTTCAAATTATGGCACCTGCATTAAGTCCAATATAAAAATTCTGAAGAAATTACAGAAACTTTTATTTTACATATAATTTTTTTTTTTTTTTTGGTCAAAATTCAGACAGGCAAACCTTTTTATAACTTTCTCCAAGTTCTAGCCTCTTCTCTTTCAACGTCTCTAAATTACTTTTGACAGAACTCAACATTTTCTTCTGTTGGACATCAATTTGTTGGAGACGCTCCTGAGGAACAAAACATACAAAATAAATACATAATATTTCCACAGAGATGTTTCAGGATAGAGCATATCCCCTTCACCTATACCCCTTGGTCTGTTAAGCCTTTGCGTCACCACACAAGAACTGTTGACTGTTTCTTTTGACAGATGCATAAATCTAGCTAATGAGATGTGTCTACAAGGAAAAGATGGACAGAAGTAGCATGTGATTGGATAACTACCTGGAGTTTGTGATTCAGACTATCATCACAAAGATCCCGAGTTCAAACTTCTACCAACTGAAATCCCCTACAGGAGGCTTAAACTAGAGCCTAATAGTCTTTATTTGAAACATTCAACTAGAAAACAAACTGAACAAGATAGTGATAACAGCAGGATGTTATGGATGTTTGGGACTTATTTTCCACATCTGTGCACACTTAGATAAGTCTCTGTGAATTTCGGTACTAGACAGCTCAAACAGTTCAGCTAATGCCATTCACCAGAGTTCTATAAAAAAATTTTTAGTTTTAACATTGTGTTAATTCTACAAAATTTAAACTTGAAAGCTAATAGAATTTTTATAAAACTTAATACTGAATGAGGAAAGCAGGAAACAGAGAGAAATGGATGTTTTTTTCATCTAATGATGTAGGGTACCCCACCAGTGGAAGATACTTGGTGAAAGATGAATCATATATAGTGCCCCAACAGAAAAAGAGGACCTAAGGAAAGAAGCATTAAATGTGGTGCCCTGTCAGACTTACTGAGAAAGATAATTGTGTCTGGACTGAAAGCAAACATTACAAATAACTCATGCTTACAAAAATCCAATGCTTTTTTGTACAGGTAAATAGAACATAAGAGGTCTTGGACACACCTTACAAAAATCAAATGACAATTTTGTAAGGTAGACACTTGATTGGAATCCGCAAGAAAAAGGAAAGTTGGCTGGCAGAAGCAAATCTGGAAGAGGTCAGCCATCAGTAAGGCTGAGGATACTGGAATGATATTGGAGCAGATGATGAAAACAGCTCAGAACCAAGTTTGGTGGAGAGGTGTGGTTGCGCCCTATGCTCCCCGGGGAGTTCGCAGGAATAAGTAAGTAGGTCTATAACAGACATCCCCTGGGGGTTCCCAGGAGTAATTAAGAAAATAGGTCTATAACAGACAATGTCAATGAACAATACATAGTGAAAAGTCTTTGTCTCTACTTCCTCCCGACAGACTGAAGTTATAAACAACAAAAATATATTTTTAAAAATACTCTAAAAATAAATATTTATAATATAAATAATAACTCTATATTTACATATATATATATATATATATATATATATATATATATATATATATATATATATATATATATATAAATAATAGAGAAGTTATTTCACTTCTTCAAAATGAAACAAACAAATTAATCACCAAAAATGCCTTTAAAAAAAGAACATTTGCAAATAGTTTTGTTTTGTAATAATTTAATTGTTTGATATTTTAATTTTGTAAAACTTGTACATAACTACTTATGCAAAATTGACTTGTGTCACAGAACACTTGACTTCAACTACCATCAAATGTAAAAACCTGTTGAAGTATGTTGTAAGGGTTATACACTGCAGTCAATTGACTAATAAAAACCTTGAAAATATTATTTATTTATAGCCAAAAAAAAATATTATTATAAAACCTAGCCTATAAGAAAATTTCTGATGACCTAAAAAAAAGGTATTTAGATTATGTAACATCATTTACCTTATTCGCAATACATTTTAAAAATTATCTACTCATTCTCTAAAAAAAGAGGAAAATATTTTAAAAGATGACATTGTTGTATCTTTGATATTGAAGTGTGAAACTGAATTAAGCAGTTATTATCTTAGAGTCAAGGATGCTTACTATAGTATCTAATATTTAGACTATATAGTGTTAAATGTACACTTGTTGATGTATAGTAATGAATGAACTCAATGTACACAAATAGAATCAAGTATTAATGTCCACTAATACAAAACTGATGAATCCACTCAACAAAATCAAACAGAGAACTCTGATAGTAATTAGTCTGAAGTGACTTACCTCCCTGTCCTTATATTTGCCCAGGAGCTCAGCTTGCTGAGCCATTAGTCTGTTATTGATCTGTTCTTTCTCAGTCTCAAATCTGGCTTCAGCCTGAAAGCAAGGGCAAAAACTTTGAAAGGTCAGTTCTTCAACAATAATCTTTTAAATTAATACTAAGCATTTTATTTTTTTTTAATCTGCTAGGTCAATAGTAGCCTTTTCCTTAATTTTTTGCTCATCTAATAAGTGTACCTGACACTCTCGAAATTCTTGTAATAGAATGTGTAGGATGATTGGCTAAGTGTCATAAACACTTAGCTATCTAGCAAGGGGGCTCAAGTTCAAATCCTGATTGGAGACATTTGCAGAATGCCTAAGTGCAGTATTGAAATCTTCTCCCAGATACTTCTCCCCCACACATCCACATAAAAGATTGGACCAGAGTGCACGGAATATGTTACAGTATGAAAGATGCACTATGCAAGAGTAATTTAAAATAATAATAGGAAAGTTTTATTTATTTTTGTGCTATAAACCATTGAAGGATTTATAAATTCTTTTCACACTGTTATAAAACCTTTACTTCTTAATTATTAATCTTTCATACATTTGTAAGTATCTAATCAGAATACATTACTAACAACATACAGTAATGTAACACTTAATCCTGCAAGTACAATTTTTAATAATTCTTTTTTTTTTCAAACCCAGAAAACACAAACCTGATGAAGTTCAATTGTGAACCAGTGAAGGAATATTTTACTGAAAACTAATAACCTTAACTTATTCAAGGATAATATAATAATAATAAGCTTGTCTTCAAGTCTGAAAATTAATGAGGAATGCAGCATTTCCCACGACTATGCAGCCCCAGATGTCACCTACATATTTTGCCATAGACAGTGCAAGCATAAACATTGTTTGCCAGAAGTTGATTTAAATTTTTTTTAGCTGCTTATATTCTGTCCTCGGCAGCAGATTTTCTTTTGGACTCTAATTTTTTTAATTAAATACATTCTGTTGTCTGAAATAATGGGGTGTATATAAAATGGCCTAAAAAAAACACCCATTTTTAAAAAGCAACACAGTTGCTCCAAAGATCCCTACGTTTTTAGGTTAAAGCTTTCAATGCTATTTAAAATGGTGTAATGAGCCTATTAGTTAGTTTTACTTGCCTCTAGTTGCTGAAACTCCAGATCATCAAACAGCCTTCTCTGACACTCCAGCTCCTGCTGCAGTCGTAGTCTTACAGCAGCGGTCTCTTCATCCATGATCAATGCCCCACTGTTCACACTCCCGCTGCCGGCAGTGGACGACTGCAGAATGCGAGCATTGAGCTCATGCTGCTCTTCTTCTAATGCCAGCAGCTTCTGTCTCTCTAGTTCAATAATCCGCTGTTCCTATTGTAATGCAACAAACAAGACAGTCAGTGACACTATATATATATATATGCCAGTGATACTAAATAACATATATGCCAGTGAAACTAAATAATATTTATGCCAGTTACACTAAATAATATATAAGCTTCAAGAACATTAACATTTTGAACAATTTTGCTTTAAGATTTCTACTGTATAAGTCAGAACATAGGCACAATTTTGCTTTAAATTTAAGAATTAAAAAAAATATTTTTGTTATCTATTGGTCAGAAAAAAAACATTTCACAAAACTTTCTCTTTTTTTTTTACAACAGCAATCTATTAAATGTGGAACTGTTTGGTTATTTATTTCATCTTATAAGAAAATGATTTGTACTATTATATTTAAACAAACAATGCACCAACTCAAAAGATCTAATTTTTAAAAAAAGGTGTTATATGAACATTTTATTAAAAACTTGAAAGTGACCAGTTTCCAATTCTAAAAAATTATAAGGGAAATAACTTTTGGATCAAAATATGATGTTCATAAATAACTGAGTTTATTTTTTTTTAAAGAAGACTACTAGTCCAGATTTAGCTCCATAAGAGAGGTTTTATAATGTGAATGTATTTTAAATTTGAGGTCAACTCAACTAAAACATGTTTTTTTAATTAGCAAAGATAAATAAGGAAATAAATATTTAATTTTGAAAAATGGTTATCACTCTCCTTTAAACCAAGGCCTAAAACTGATCTTTAAAAATCTAAATCATGTTTATTAACTACACTTAATTTATGCATTCGCTATAGTATTGTATCCTGCATCTAATCCAACAAAATGTAAAAGAAGGCATTTTTATCATCAAGTTTTAAGTCAGAACTTTAGGTATGAACACAGTAGCCTTTTTAAGTAGATTTCTGATATTTTTTAGGACAATTTATAGAGACAATTTTAGAGACAAATTTTAAAGACGATTTTAGAGACAATTTATAGTGTTGAACAAATAAAAAAATATTAATAATTATTTATAAAATACAAGCAGATAGATTTATACTTTTTTTTTTTCATGCCCAAATCTTCATTTTTTTTTAAAGTTAAGAACAGTGTTGGCTAGGGAAAAAAATCAAACTTTACAATGTGATTTTTTCTTTAGTTCATTTGCTCAATTCATTGATTAGTACATCACAACATAGATCTCTTTCCAACACTAAATGACTATGTCTAAACTATTCTTTATCTTAAGCTTAACTGGAGCTCTAATTAAAATCTCATATATTGCCATGTTGGTTTTTGCGGTATAAAAATAACAGGCTAATTACATTTGAGTTACGACAGCCATTTCAATGGCGAGGTGAATAAATATTAGTAACTCCAATAACAACATCAATACTGAGAGTGGTCAGTTGGCAAAATACACTCAAACAGTGACATGACTCATAAACAGGTTACAGGCAACTTGAAATCAAAATGGACCAAACTGGGAGGAAAAAATAAAGGATTTTGATAAGACCAGAAAAATGTGGAGGTTGTTTTAAGATGTGGGGGTTGTTTTAAAATGTGTAGGGTTGTTTTAAAATGTGTGGGGTTGTTTTAAAATGTGTGGGTTATTTTAAGATGTGGGGTTTGTTTTAAATGCGGTTTGTTGTTTTTAGATATGTTTTTTTTTTTTTTAAAATTTGTATATTTTATTATTGTTCAAAAAAATGTTAATTAAAGCAAAAAATGAATGTGCATGATATTCAGAATAATGTCAAATTATGTTTTTTAAGTTTCCAGTATCCATTTAGCAAGATAAATAAATCGTTTAGTATGTACCTGTTTAATACTTTAGCTTAAATATAACACAAACATCAACTACCAGTTTACAGCTATTCACATTAATTTAGGGATGTGCAAATAACATTCTTTAAATCTTCAATATACTTCCAGTTAGTCCAACTTGTAATGTTTTGTGCTACACTAGATTTATTTATGTTTAAATCAGTCACAAAATGTTATTATACATTTTTTTTTAAATTTTTGGGCAAAACTTTTACTAAAACATTAAAATAATTTTCTATTAAATTTAAGAAAATTAAAGGGCATGTTTGGTGTAAAGGTTTTAGAAATAATTCTTTGATAACAAAAAAATCTGGCTTTGAAATTCCTCTATTCCTGTAATTGTTTTTAAAATTCTAGCTTATACAAAGTAAAACATTTTTTAGCTAGGGTAGAAACAGTTTGATAGCAAGAATCTTTTGTATTGTATTCTGTTAAATATGACTTTAAAGACATGACATATAAGTCAATATGTTAATGTTTATCCAAAGATTTCGTACCAACATGAATGCTGTATATAGAAATAGTTCTTATGTTTTGAATAACAAACATTTTTTTTTTGGTTACAAATAATTAGGCTTAATTAATGAAAACCTAAAAATGCAGGTCATAATGACAAGGTTAGGTAATTTAAAAAAAGAAACATCTCTTGCATATGATTCTATATTATCTAAATAATATTAATAAAATTATAAATTACATAATAAATTTTGAGAATTAGTTTTTCATTTTAGAAAACAAAACTAGGTCTAAACGAACAACCAAAAAAAACTCTAAGTGAAATTATGAACAACATAAAATTTGGGAACAGATGCTGTTGAAACCAAAAAAAATATTTGAAAAGGAAACGTGAACACACACACATAAGTCAAAACATCCCCTGGTTGAACAAGGGAGGGGAAATAAAATGCATGAAAACATACCACATCTCTGCCCTGGGAGAAAAATATGTAGGTCAAATGTAGAGCAGTGTTTACAAATAAGGAACACAAAAACTAAAATCTACAGTCCAAAAAAGTATTTTCAAAATTTGCAAATTTGGAAGAAAAGAAAAGCAGAAAACATCACAGACGTAAACAAAGGGCAATAATCCTAGTACTCCTGTTCAATTACTTTCACTTCAAATACATTTATCTTTGATTGTGCACATTTTGTCTGGTTCAAATATACTCAATACATGTTTTTCATACAAGAAGTAATAAGCAAATTATGAAAAATATTCCCTGTTCAAGATAACAAAATATAAGCAGATATCTGCCAATGTTGGGTATATGAATAATTGTGTAGAGTTTAAAGATCCATTTTTTTTATTAATACATTGTCTATTATTCAATAATTTTAAACTGTCATATCACCAATTGGTAATGTTATAAGTAAGATATACATATCTGAGATATGTAGTATAATTGTGCTTCATTTACATTTACAAATGTCATTAATTTTTAGTTTAAAAAAAAAAGTCTAACTGATTCTGTTTGATACAGTTTCTAGATATGGTCTCTGTTGTTGGACTAGCTAGTAGAAAACTGGCTTGATTCTCATATCATATTTGTTTTATTATTAAATGGCTTCTAATGATCTTTTGAAAAAAAATTGTTTTTCTGGTAAATAAAATTTGTATTAACAAAATGAATGAGAAGAGAAAGAAAATACATTCATCAGAAAGACACAACACTTGCTAAGAAAACTTGAGCTTCAAAAATATCTTTCCCTTTGAAGATGGGAGGGACCAGGATTACAAATGGAAACTCTAGCAAAATTTTTGTTTGGAAAGTGAAGAGATGAAGAAAAGAAAACTCCTACTTTCTCTCGCTCTCTTAAAGCAGCAGCCAGTGTTTCCTGCTGTCTTCTTTTCATCTCTGTGATCCTCTCCTGTTCAGCCTGGAGTTGATTCATCTGCTCTCTGTGTTCACCTTCCAAGAGTTTAGTTTCTAGGTCAAGCTGAAATGACAAACACCAAAAGATCATTTACAAACAATCCTCTGATACTGTCCAGTAGACTGTGAACCTATTTAGACCAGGAATGAAGGAAGAGGGTCTACCTTTAAGGTAATGAAGGAAATCTATTATTGTTCGGAGTTTAAAAAAAACAACAAAAAAACATTTGACTGCTTTAAATTTTAAGAATTGTACGGTGTTTAAATAAGAAATAGATTTAATATCTATGTTTCAGTTTTGAATCTAAAATGACATATTCTGATTAGTTATTGCTATTTGAAAACTCATTTTATCATTGTCATATTATACGAACCAACTAACAACACAGTGCAAACACTGAAGTGAAACCTGCAGGAGAAAGAGAGAGCCTGGCAACAAGAACTCGGGGTGGACACCTTAAAATTTATTAACACTTGGGAAAAGATGAAAATGATGGCCAAAGACAGGGAATTATAGAGATATATTGTTGGCGGCAAATTTCCTATTGGGGTGACAGGTATATAATATGACATACATGAAGCAGACTAGACTTCATAGATTGAAGATGGCTGCCTGTTGGTGTGGTATGCAATCTGGACTGTCCTCTTGATGGTCCAAAGTTCTAACCCTGCCCTCCACCCTACAGGAAGTTTGGGCTAGGATGTAAAGTAAAGTGAAGTTCCCCTTTCAGACCTTGCGATCTATAGAGCAGATGATATAATGGTCATCTGTTTCTTTGGCCAACAGTTAATAAGCAGGGTGTCATGTGGCCAGAACAATGACCAACCGCTTTTACCTTCGCAAACTAATGCCAGGCAGCCATTAGAGTTGGGTAGACTCAGGGGCACCCTAAAAAAAACTGAAATTCAACATTCCAGTCTTCACCAAGGTTCAAACCAAGCTGTAATGTAATATTCACTTCACAAACCTCTCGTACAGCTTCACTCTCTTGGAGCTCAATCTCAGCTATTTGTCTTCTGATCTCAGCAATCTTTACTAGAAGCTGGGTTTTAGTTAGCCTCAGACCCTCCAGTTGTCCTCGGAGCTGGCATTCCTAGAGATGAAAAAAAAAACATATTACAGCTGGAAATAAAACACATTGTAATAACGAACGCATAGAAATAAATGAGTGCCTAAAAACCAATGGTCTATAGAACATATGCAGTTTTAAGTTCAGCACTTGCTCTAGTTGACAGGACAGGAAGACTTTTTATTTTTTTAAAATTATTTATTATTATTATTATTTTTCATTATTATAGCTTTTTTATAGCGCTACTTTCATGCTTATAGCATGCTCAGAGCGCTTTTGGTTCAATCTCAATTGTGGACCAGTGGGGGGGAAGGGGTATCTAGGAGTTGGTTTTCCGTGCTGCCTTTAGGCGCTCAGTAAACACAACTCTGCCCGAGTCGGGTGTCGAACCTCGAGCCCCCTTCTAGGTAGCCAAGACTTATGATACATTCGCCAGACAAGCTCTTGAATAAGGAAATATGATAAAGAACAAAGCAGCAGTCCATTGAAGCAGATCTCCTTTAGAGATGTTGGAGATGGATAGGCCAAACACTTCGGAAGCCTACATCCAAGATAAGCACTGAACCGGCACCCCCTTAAGGAAAGAGTAGATGGTCTAGGAATACATGGCACCGTGATTTGGAAGCAGATGCCAAGAAGATGGGCAAGACATGGGGACAGTCGGAGAGACTCGCCTAGAAATATAAATGTATTACACCAGCAATGAGCTGTTTGATGTCTTTCTCATGCAGACTAGACAAGAAAGAAGTTTTTTTGAATATTCTTTCCATACCACTTCAGAACTTCAGAACAAAAGAATAAAAAGTAAAGCAGCAATAATACAAAAAACACCGAACCATAATTTACAAATAAAAAAAAATAAAAAAAATAAAATACTCAGCAAGACACAAAGATCAAGGCACATTTCTTATCCCATATGCTAGGACAAATTCGCACAAGTGCACCTTTTTCCCTAGTGCCATTAGAGAATGGAATGGGCTGCCGGAATCTGCCAAGAAAACCAAAGACTTGGCAGTGTTTATGTCATTCATTAAGATTCATGACTAAATTGACACCTGAAATGCGTAGGACGTAATTATCTTGTCTTTGTAAGTAACGTCTGTAGTCTATGCGATAAGATAAGATAATGGCAATCACTAGCATAAGAGGTGAAATTGAGCAAATAAAATCTATGGACTACCATTCATGTTTTACAGTAAGCTAAATAAAGTGAGACCTACTGGACACAAGTGGCCTGGGAACTAGACACAAGTGCCCTGGGAACTAGATACAAGTGACCTGGGAACTAGACACAAGTGGCCTTGGAACTAATGTTCATAAGCTTCTTTTAAGTCTAATTTTTTGTGAAAGAGAAATTTTATTCCGTAGGTTTAGGAAATTGTATAACAATTGAAATGAATTCATCTTCCTCAATTTCTAGCTTCCACTTGGGCTGAATATAATAACGCATGCAAATGATCATTTTTGGAGGACACTCTTTTGATTGGATTATTTCTATACTGTAGCAACTTGGACTAATGTAAAAGAGACTAACTCAATGAATATTGATCTAAAAGATTTATAAAACTTTTAAAACATAAAGCAGATGAACACAGCATTCAGAGAAAGTCAAATTCAATTGCGAATGGTAAAGAGACGTTAATTTATAAAGTGCTTACTTCTTTGGCACCAAGAGATCCAGTCGACCATCCAGAGAATATCTCAGCATTTCTGGGTGATAATGGCTCTATGTTAGAAGGCCTTACATCCCCATGTTCAGAGTCACTGTTGACAGGTGTCGGTGTGTCTTCTTTGACATCCATGTTGCTGGAAGACAAAGACGAAGTCCTCGAGGAATGATTGGAGACCTCTCTCAAGGTCTGGCTGGAGGATGATGTGGAAGAATGAGATTCTTTGACGAAAGGCCCCGGTTCCCATTCAGAGGAAACCGTAGCACTACGTGAGCTCGAAAAGTTCTCCTCTGGTAGTTCTGTGGCTTCCTCTGGAGGAATTTCCAGACCGTGTTCGGTTTCTGGTAGATTTTGATGACTCTGTACATGTCCTTGAGAAGAAACTGTAGTATTATGAATAGTTAAGGCACTGTCCAAGGTAGATGTTTTGTTAACAGGTTCTTTCGATTTATGTTCGGGTGTTAGAACATTGTTTGAGATTTGAGGTCTTGGGGAAGGATGTTTCTCAAAAGCATTTTTCGGAGACGGTGTGGTGAACTCTGCTTCATGTTGGTCAGGCAAAGTCACAGTAACATGCTCTGCAAAGTTGTTGGTTGTCGTGACGATGATGTTGTCCTGGGAAATGTCCGCCGTCATTGTTATGGCGTTTTGCCCTATTTTAAGATGGGGTGCTGATGCAGCGCTGGGTGCGCTGGCACCAGGCTGCCTTCGCTTGTTATGAAGCTGTTCCTGTTTATGGGTTGGGCTTGTCTCTGGCACGTTTGGTCTTTTCTTTATAGTGCCTGTGTCTTCACTAGTACCAACAGTTTCGTCTTCAGAGTTAGAAGAATAGGCTGAAGACGTTGTTTCCATTTTGGAGGCATATATCCCTCCTGGTTGAACATTAAGTGGTCCAAATTCTTTGTGTGGATTGTTGGGCGAGTTAAGCATTAGCGATCCATTCGTTTTGATTTTGGTCATGTTGCCGGAGCGCTCTCTACGGTCGAGAGAACTGACTGGGGATGAAGTGGTCTCCAAATGAAGCTCAAGAGGTCCCGGAGGCTGAATTTTTCGCGTAAAGTTACTCTGCTGCTGGTTTTGGGATGGCTGAGGGTGAGACTGGTCGGTGAAACTAAATTGTTTTGAGGCCGGCGACGTGTGGTGGGGGCTGGTGTCGTAAGTGACCTCATTTTGATACTCCTCGCACATTCTGAGAATCTCGTCCAGCCTCTGCTTGTCCTTCTTCTCCCTTTCTTGTTCCATCTTCCTTTCCGCTACAACTTCTCTGTGTTTTAATGCTAAGGCTTGCTGATGGCCGGGCAGTTCGTTCAGCTCAAAGTCCATTCCCTCAAAAGTATTTCTGTGTTTTCCACTTCCCCCGCTGTCTCTGTTCAAGGGGTTGCCGTTAACTAGTGCAGGACTGGCGTTGTCCTTGGTCTCGGGGGAAGTGTTGGGTTTTATGTAAGGGAAGCCACTAGAGCTGGGCTGAAGGGGCTTAACTACGGGCGCCGGGGAAAAGTCTTTGTCTGTAGAGGACAGCGTTATGAACTTTTTTGTGGTGCCAGAGGGCTGCTGTTGGGGCGGGAATGTGGATGAGGGTGAGGAAGAAATTGTGGGCGCTGATGATGTGCTTAGATCTATGATGCCACCCCTTTTGCCGCCTCCGTGAGCTAAGTTAGACAATGACTCTTTGGTATATGTGTTTGAAGCAGAGGAAGGGCTACTGTCTAAACTGTGACTAGAGTGACCACCTCCAGGATCGGACGTAGTCATTATGTCCTTACCCGCACTGCTTCGCCCTTTAGCACTTCCTGCAGACGTGTCTGAGGCATCAGAATTCCAACTCAGGGTGCTCACGCTGGTCAGCGAATTGGAGCTGATTGTGCTCCCTGTACTGTGCACCCTGTCCGTGCTTAGCCCTTGCAAAAGGCTGGCTGACACCCGGGTAGTCGCTGTGTCTCTAGTGAAGACCTTCTCTCCAATGAAGGCCTGAGTCCCGAAAGGCGAGGTCGGGCTCGGCTTCTTCCCGTCCTGTGAAAATACTTTGCTGTTCGGGGTCTTCGATGTAGGCGACTTAACTCCGGGACTCTTAATGGTGGGCGACTTCACCCTGGAGATCATCTCAAACTTGCAAACCTTGTTTAAGAAGTCGTCGTTTCCATCGCCTGGGGCGGGCGAAGTGGGCGTGCCAGGGGAAGCCAGGGACTTGCTCTGGCTAGATCCCGTGGATGAAACGGAGCCATCGTTGGAGCCGCAGGATGATCTGCTCCGTTCTGCTTCGGAGATCATCCTTGCATACTCTGGGCTTGTGTCCAGATCTGAAAACAAAACAACAAAAAAACATAATTTAATCAGGAACAGTACGAGTATATTTGTGAATATAAAGTTTGGGACTCTAAATAGACAGTGCCCCATCCGGGTTTGTATTTGAAAAATGTATCACAGAAAACCTCTTTTTTAGAAGAATAAAAAGATAAAGCTCTTACAAATTTAGTTTCACGTAGATCTTCAACATTTATATCTATAGTTTTAGAAATGTGCACGAAAGTTACGCGTACACATATACATGCAGAAGTCAGTATAATATAAGTAGCTTATATCATTATCTTGTTTAATCCTTCAATAAAAGCTATTAATTTCAGTCTTTGACGCAATAAATATAATAGATATGAATAGATTTGACTTGTAATATCTTTGAACTATTAGCGGCTGGGTTTAAAACTGAATACTGAGCAGGCTATTTAGTATATACGAGATGGTAGTTGTAGAATATTTGTATTACACAAATGACAAACTAGTGTTTAAGAGGGAAGACATATTAGGAACTCCATTTATTACGTAAACACAAGCGGTGTTGCACTGACGCGCTAGTGTGCAAATGTACATATAATACTATTATGTTACATCTCTCTTTTTTAATTTAGGAAATCTATTTATCAGAATAATTAACAAACTAGTCAACTAAAAAGTCTAATCAGTTCATCACAAATCAAGTCTCTTGGGTTTGTTAACCATTCTGCCTGAGCGTGTTACATAAGGTTCATTTGGTCTAGAGGTGTTAGAAGAAGCAGTGTGTAGTGGCGGCTCAAAATCTAGTGTAGTTTGTAATCTTGGACTCTCTAGATCTAGTGGTTCTGGTTGTTCTGAGATGTCATCTGGAAAGTCATAATTGTTGTCAAATCTGTTTGCTTTCTCAGAAGACTTTCTGATGTGTTTTCTGTTTCTTCTGTAGACCTTATTTCCACTTTTGATATTATATGATCTAGGCTTAGAATGCTTCGAAACTACTGTTCCTGGTTTCCACTTAGAATTAAGTTGCATTCTGACTGCCGTTCCGTCTTGTAGTGGATTATGACTCTTAACTCCTTTCCTCTTATCATAATAATGTTTCTGAGACTGTTTCTCGGAGTCAAAGTGTTTCTTCACCACCTTGAGATCTGGTGTCTTAGGTGTGAGTATTTCCTCGCTAGAAGGTAACAAATTTCTGGGTCGGCGTCCCATGAGTAATTGTGTTTACGTAATAAATGGAGTTCCTAATATGTCTTCCCTCTTAAACACTAGTTTGTCATTTGTGTAATACAAATATTCTACATGGTGTCAGAATAAAACTTGAAAAGCTGTCCAGACAAAGGTTTTTATTAATCTAATAATGGCTTCTTTTTATTTTGAGCAACCAATCTTGAATTGGAATGCTAAAGATCTGTATCAAGAGTTTATAAGATTTCAACAGCAGGTGAGCTTTTGTTTCAAAGGACCGTTAGCTGGTGCCGATAGTAAACAAAAAGCCGGATGGCTGGGAATGTGGATAGGTCAACAAGGCCGTGAAGTTTACAAAACTCTAAATATTACTGATAGTGAAGAGGGAGATCCGCAATTACTATTAAAGAAAATAGAAGACTACATAAGGCCAAGACAAAATAAAAGAGTGTCTAGATTTAGAGCACATCAGAGAAAGCAGGTAGAAGGAGAAAGTTTTGATAACTTTGTTAAAGACCTAAAGCTTCTCATTATGGACTGTGAGTATGATGATCCAGATGATATACTTATTGATTTGATCTTTAGTGGAGTCATACACGAAAAGGTACAATTAAGACTACTTGACCAGGGACAGAAGTTGACCCTTAGCAAGGCTATAGAAATTGGACAACAATATGAGATGTCACAAAGCCAAGTGAAAATGTTTAGGGGCCAAGAAGTTCTAGCAATCAAGAGGCAGTCGCACAATGTACTCAAGCAGAAGTCTAAAGACAACTCAGATAAATTATGTAGTAAATGCGGCAAGAACCATGAAAATGGAAAATGTCCAGCAATAGGAACCACATGCAATTTCTGCAAGAAGAAAAACCACTGGTTTCAAATGTGCAGAAAAAGACGCAACGTCAATCTAGTAGAAGATGACAGTCACAGTGATGAAAATATTATACCTGTTAGCACTGCAAGTAGCCAGTATAAAAAGGGTAATATTGAGAATATCAATGTCGTTGAAGACAAGTGGACTGTAAAACTAGTCGTGCATGGCAAGACATTAATTTTTCGTATCGACACTGGTGCAAGATGTAACATTCTTGTCAAGTCAGAGTTTGAAAAGCTCAAAGACAAAGTAAAACTTGCTTATTCAGCAAAGTCGCTCAAGTCTTACTCTAATCATGTTATTAAGACTTTAGGAGCAGTAGTGCTACCTTTGAAAAATAATATCCAAGAGGTGAAAGCAAGGTTTGAGGTAGTAGACATTAGTCAAGAGAACATTTTGAGTGGGGACACAGCAGAATGTTTAGGACTACTACAACGGATTGACAGCATAGAATCCAAGGCAGAAGACGAGTTACAAAGAGAGTTTCCTGAAATGCTTAAAACAACTGGAACACTGCCAGGAGAATACAAGATTCAGTTACAGGAAAATGCTAAAGGAGTTATCCATCCACCACGTCGCTTAGCAGCATCACTACGCAATAAAGTTGAAGAAAAACTTAAAGAAATGCAAGCTGATGGATTTATTACTCCAGTACATGAACCTACTGAATGGGTTAGCTCCATGGTTGTTTCGTTCAGGAATGACAAAGTGAGAATATGTATTGATCCAAAAGATCTCAATAAAGCAATCAGACGGGAACATCACCCGATGAAAACTATTGAAGATGTGATCACTAATATTCCAGATTCGAAGATATTCTCAGTTCTCGATGCCAAGTCAGGGTTTATGCAAATAAAGCTTGAAAGAGAATCTTCATTTCTCACAACTTTCAACACACCTCTGGGAAGATATAGATGGTTACGATTACCTTTTGGTATTAAATCAGCGCCAGAAATTTACCAAAGAATTATGGATGAAATGCTTCAAGGAATTGAAGGAGCATTTGTCATCATAGACGACATTCTAGTAGCTGGTAGAGATGTTGAGCATCATGATCACATTTTGAAACAAGTCATGCAAAGAGCAACGGAGTACAATCTAAAGCTGAACTATGATAAGTGCAAGATAAGGCAAAACAGAGTACCTTATATGGGCCATATCTTGTCAGAGAAATACTGTTACATATTTGGTAAAGAAGTAATAGTTTATAATGATCACAAACCTCTGGAGCAAATCTTCAAGAAACCTCTATTGTCAGCACCAATGAGAATACAGAAGATGCTAATAAGACTACAGTGGTATGATCTGAAAGTCTGTTACAGAAAAGGCAAGGAAATGTTTATCTCCGATACACTTTCTCGTGCACATCTACCAAATACTGATACACAGACATGTGAATTTACAGATGATTCAGTGCATATGATCTCTGTAAGTGATTCGAAATACAGTGAGATTAAAGACTGTACAAGCAAGGAACTTTCAATGCTTCTGGAAGTAATTATGACTGGTTGGCCAGACACAAGAAGCGAGACTCCAATTGAAGTCAGGCCATATTGGGATTCAAGAGACCAGTTATCAACTTCGGATGGTATTATATACAAAGGTCTGAGAATAGTCATGCCACCAAGCTTACGTAAATACATGCTAAATCTGATTCACAAGTCTCACTTAGGAATAGTCAAGTGTAAGCAGAGAGCCAGAGAAGTCATGTTTTGGCCAGGCATGAATGCAGACATTGAAGTGACAGTTAGGGATTGTAGCAGGTGTGCTGAACATCAGAATCAAAATGTGTCAGAACCGCTAATGCCTACCAAGACACCAGACCTTCCATACAGCATGGTTGGGTGTGATCTGTTTAACTTTGAGGGTAAAAAGTATGTTCTTCTAGTTGACTACTTCTCAAAATTTATTGATGTCAAAGAACTGTCACAGGAAACTACATCAGATATCATCGAAGCAATGAAGAGTATATTCGCATGCCATGGAATACCTAGAAGGTTAAGGTCAGATAGCGGGCCACAGTTGGCTTCAAGGGAATTCCTGAACTTCTGTAAATCATACGGAATAGAGCATGAAATGTCGAGTCCTCATTTTCAGAGTTCTAATGGTGAGGCTGAAAGAGCTATTCAAACAGTGAAGAAACTTTGGAAGAAAAGCGAAGACAAATTTCTGTCGCTATTAGACTACAGAACTTCTCCACTGAGTAATATTAATTTGTCGCCAGCACAATTACTCATGGGACGCCGACCCAGAAATTTGTTACCTTCTAGCGAGGAAATACTCACACCTAAGACACCAGATCTCAAGGTGGTGAAGAAACACTTTGACTCCGAGAAACAGTCTCAGAAACATTATTATGATAAGAGGAAAGGAGTTAAGAGTCATAATCCACTACAAGACGGAACGGCAGTCAGAATGCAACTTAATTCTAAGTGGAAACCAGGAACAGTAGTTTCGAAGCATTCTAAGCCTAGATCATATAATATCAAAAGTGGAAATAAGGTCTACAGAAGAAACAGAAAACACATCAGAAAGTCTTCTGAGAAAGCAAACAGATTTGACAACAATTATGACTTTCCAGATGACATCTCAGAACAACCAGAACCACTAGATCTAGAGAGTCCAAGATTACAAACTACACTAGATTTTGAGCCGCCACTACACACTGCTTCTTCTAACACCTCTAGACCAAATGAACCTTATGTAACACGCTCAGGCAGAATGGTTAACAAACCCAAGAGACTTGATTTGTGATGAACTGATTAGACTTTTTAGTTGACTAGTTTGTTAATTATTCTGATAAATAGATTTTCTAAATTAAAGAAGAGAGATGTAACATAATAGTATTATATGTACATTTGCACACTAGCGCGTCAGTGCAACACCGCTTGTTTTTACGTAATAAATGGAGTTCCTAATATGTCTTCCCTCTTAAACACTAGTTTGTTATTTGTGTAATACAAATATTCTACATGAAGAAATATTATGTTACAGTAGTTTTTTTTTTCTCTCAATAAGAATGAAGTCTATCAATTCAACTTGGATAGGAACAAATACCATGTGTTATTCGTTATTCTATCGAAATAGATTCACAATGTAATTTATAGCTACGGGTTGGTGGTTGTGTTTTTTTTTTACCTATGTACTGACAGATTTAATTTAAGAGAGAGAGAGAGAGAGGGAAAGAGAAAAGAGAGAAGAAAGAGAGATAGACAGAGAAAGAGAAAGAGAGAGAGAGGGGGGAAAGAGAAAGAGAGAGAGAGAAAGGGAAAGAGAAAGAGAGGTAGATGGAAAGAGAGAAAGAGAGAGAGAAAGAGAGGTAGATGGAAAGAGAGAGAAATTGTATATATGTTTTACGTGTTATGATGTTCTTCAGAATCAATGATGAATACATTCTAGTCCAAACCTGCTGCAGGACGGCTGGAGGGCAGGCTTCAAACCCAGGACTATCGTGACCATGGAACGATAATCCAGAACGCATACCACACGACCATACAAGCCACCCCCTACAGAAGACAGAGATAGAGAGAGAGGGGAAAAAAGGGGGGAGGGAAATGTTAGAAAGAGACACCAAGAATTAGAGAAATAAAGAAGAGATAATGAGATAAAAGAGAGAGATGGAAGGAATGGTAGAGAATAAGATAGAGAGAGACAGAGACCGAGAGGGATGGAAAGAATGATAGAGAATAAGAGAGAGAGAGAGAGAGAAAGAGAGAGAGAGATGAAAAGAATTTTAGAGAATAAGAGAAAGAGAGAGAGAGAGAGATGGAAAGAATGGTAGAAAAAAAGAGAGAGAGACACACAGAGAGATGGATGGAATGGTAGAGAATTAGAGAGAAAGAGAGAGAAGGTGAGCGATAGGTAGATAGAAAAAGAGAGACAAAAAGAAAAGAAAAGAGAGAGATATGTAAGTGGCTGGGTGTATTTATTTAAACTGTTGTTATCTATTTCGTTAGTACAAGCGAATAGAAACTAATCTAATAGTGTGTCGTCATGTATTGATGCCTATTAAAATGTTTTACTTTTTGAGCTTTAAGATCAAAACAAAGTACACATTTTGTCAACATTTTGTCCCTCTTACTTCTGAACTAATTTAAACTCAAGACTGTTTGACCGATGTTGTGCATGTAAATAATAATAAAAATATATTTTAAAAAAAAAGTCTAAATATATAAAAATACATAAAAAAAGATTATATGAGGTAAAGAACTGCAAAGGTATAGCCAAATGTTTCAATGCTGTAAGATGTAATTCCCTTTTCTATATAAGACAAAATTAAATTATTACCACTAAATTAATTAATTCTTCGGTTAATTTTGATTTATTCGTGTTTTTGTTTTAAGGACAATGAAATAATTGTGCAAAAGTTTCAACTAGATGTAGTTCCGAGAATGGCATGTGGAGAGAAATAACGTGTACAAGATTTCTACCACACAGATGGAAAGAGTTAATACAGGCTTTGTTTAAAAAATAAAATACTTTAACGTGATAAGTGGTGATTAGTAATACAATATAGCATTGGGAAAAAAAAACGTGTGGATTTAATGTTCTTGCAAGCACAAAAAGATACTATCTACTTATTTTTTTTTAAAAACTTCAAAAAATAACACGCTAGCCCTATTTAAATCTCTTGGAAATTAAAATTATTCAATCATATTGTTAATAGCTATTGTTAAAGACTGAAGTGAATGCATAAAATTTTAGCATTTATTTATATAAATATATATGTAGTGTAGTAAACATCGTCAACAGGAAAGAATAACTAAACACCATTATAAAACGAATTCCTTCGTATCAACACAAAAGCTGAACATAAAATAGTAACAACAAAGCATTCAGTCACAGCATGCAAACAACGACCTTTCATTTTTCGCTGAGGAATAATTTTCTCCAGAAACTTTTTACAGATCACAGGCATTGGAATTGTTTCCTGGGTGACAAGAAGCTGAACGTGGATAACTTTCTTATCACAACACCACGGCGAATTCAAACATACACACAAACAATTCCATTGTTAATTCATCATCCAGTGAGAAATCGTAATCCAGTGAGAAGCTTCCAACTCCCAAACTCGAGTTCACTCAAGACAAGTTATTGAAACTTCAATCATCACACGAACGTTAAAGAATTGCATAGCACCACGTTAACAAACGTGTTGTCGTCTGCTAAAGAGTAAACTCCCAATTCTCGATAACTAAAAATGTCAGTTATTCTGAATTTCCATGGTTCATACCTCCTATTTTCTTTTAATTTGATTTCTCTTTAACTTTGTGGAATCTCCATAGCAGGATTTCTCATTCCGTCAACAGGGTCACGCCCCACCCTGTCCCTCACCCCTCATTGCAAGTCACTAATCAGTCTGACTAAGACTTATCGATCTGTCGTCTGGCAGCAGACGCGAAGATCCTTGTAGTTATTTCCCCTCTAACCTGTTTTATTTTATTTTCATTTTTCTCTCCCTTTCTAGTTTGAAAAAAAAAAGGGGAAACAAAGAGGGGGTTAATTATGATTACGTCATTAGATGGAGGCACGCATGCGCAGTTTGGGGATTTCTTATATTTGTCATGTCTACGCGATCAACTTATAGAAACTCGGCGATTTCAAGGGAATTACCCAGAGGTTTTAACGCAATCAATAGCAACGTTTAGTTTGTTTTTATGAGGTAATAAATTTAAAGGCTGTCCAACAAAAACTATACAGATATAAATGTCAACAAGACAATACATAATGAGTCAGAAAATAAGATATTTATTGGAGTAACCTTTGAACCTTCATTTTTCTCCCTATTTGTTATAATAAATGTTCGCTTTTAACATTGAAAAACAAGAACGTATACATTAGTTCACATTTTCTAAAGTAGAAAACGGCCGTGACCCAAATATTTTGTTATAACCAACACAGACAAAGCTATTGTCTGCCAAAAAGTCGATTAATCTTCTTATTTCAGCCTCGTTGACTGTCTTGGGCGATAGATTTCCTCAGTTACTTCTATGCATGGACATTTAAAATACATACACACATAAAGAAAAAAAGTTATATATATATATATAAATATGTCCAGAAACCAGATGGAACAGGAAAAGAAAAAAAAATCAAGAAATGTAAACTGAACTAGAGTGTCCAGGCATCAACCTAAAATGGCTCGATAAAATTAAATATAGTGAGTATACAGTGATACTACAGTAGTGAATCCACAGTAATGAGTCCACAGTACTGAGCCGAAAGCAGGGGTACCTACAGCATCGAGTCCACAGCACATAGCCGACAGAAAGGGAGCCTACAGTAATGAGCCCACAGCATTGAGCCCGAAGAAGTGAGCCTACAGTGATGAGACCACAGTATTGAGCCCACAGAACTGAGCCCACAGTAGTGAGCCTACAGTAGTGATTCTACTGTCAGTCATATATGATAAGTGTTTCCCAGATGGGTTTGAAACACCCAGCGCAGTCAATAACACCGCAGTCTGGACAACAGGAACTGCCACTTCTAAAAGAGTTTGGGCGTGACCAATATATCATGATGTTTAAGTCTGATTAGACGAGTTGCTTGTGTGTCTGTGTGGTAGCCTGCATACGGGGATGCTGCATGACACTTACATTGAAATTAATCGGTTAGGTTTTTTTTTGTTTTTTTTTTGTTTAAGTTTCAATGCTATTGAGTAAATACTGATTGAGGAAATACGGGGGCGCCGGGGGGGAGGGGTGAAAGTGTACAACAATGTCGTAACTGTGAATGAAGAATTCTTCAGAAATAGTTAAAATAGACTCGGGTTTGAATCCAGCTGACTTGTCGGCGTCTATAATGATTGCGTTGGAGATCTCGGTAAGGATGCGAAAAAAAAAAGAGAAACTGGTATGGATTAAATTTTGATTACAAAACAAAATTATAAAATTTAAAAAAAAAATATGTAATAGAAATAAATAGAACGAATGAGACTAAAATGTTTTTAAAAAATTAAATTAACCAAAACATTAGAAGGAAAATAGAGCAAGAAGATTCCAGATAAAAAAAAGAAATATCTGAATAAAAAACATCAAAGCGTTGTTTGAAAAGTTTTACTTCTTGCTCGGAAACGGACTGACAAGAAGTGTGTCACATTCAAACATGCGATTTATGGTCTGTACACAGACTGCGGGCCAGATAGAAATATCACAATAGTAGAATACAACACAAGCAAAATATTTTTTTTTTTAAATCCGTTTAAAAAATTACAAAGCAGATATAAGGGGAAGAGCTCAGCACTTACAACTGTATATCTCTATAATATACATGTTATTTCCTTTATTTGATTTCAAACAAAATAATTAATTTAAAAGATTCAATAAGCTAATTGTTTGTTTTGTTATTTTGTTGTTGTCGTTTATTCATGTTTAGTTAGGTTTATAATAAATAATTGTTAAAAATTTCAATTTGATCAGAGAATGGGTGTGGGAGAAATAATGTGAACAATTATAGAAGGGGACCAAACATTAAATATTTAGCCATATATGTGAATACTGAAGGGTTAATTTCCCTAGTCGGTATCAAACAAAATAATGATTTACCAGTAGTTAATTGACTTTTTAAAAATTGATTCATGACTTTTCTAAGCCAATGAATATTTGTGCAAAGTTTCAACTTTATCCGAGAACGTAGAAACTTTGTACCAGACAGATTGAGTTGATATAAACGTGTAATATATAAGCATTCATTTACAATCCACAGCCAAGAAGATCGCTTGATGTATTCTATAGTAAAAAAATACGTATACACTTTTAATTAAGGGGAGGAGGACCACCTGAGGCTATTTTTTTTATTTTTTAACCAAATGCATTCATATTTGGTATACATATATATGGAGTTAATCTAATGTAAAAAATGTAAAAAAAATCTTTTAAAAATTTTTGGTTGCCATGGAAACGCCGCCATATTGGATTTTTTAAGGTAACTTTAAGCTGTATCTACTCCTACAGTATTTGTTGAAAATGAATGAAATAACTTGAATTCAATACTTAAACAATGTATCTAGAAAGATATAGACTTAGAAATTGAATAAATCTTTTTACTTTTTAAATATTTTTATTCGAACTTATGATATGTTTTTTTCTATAAAAAATGACAATTTTGGAGACAAAATGTTGAAAATTAAAAAAATGAAGACAAAAATTGAAAAACTGGCTCTATATAATGGAACTACATTATGTTGTTAACATATATTCCAAATTTCATAAGAATCCATCAATAAATAAAAAAGTAGATACAAATTGAAGAAGGTGACCGAAGCAAAAATGTGATTATCGAGAAAAACACCTAAAAAGAAACAAGTCTTTTTAAAATGATTTAAACAGTATTCTCCATAGGTAGGGCCAATTTTTTCAATTAATTTTATTTCTCTGCAAGCTTAAGCTGCTCTCCTTAAGTGACATCTGTGTTAAATAGCTTTATTTCTCTTTTATACTGAGTTTGACAGGTTTTTTTTTAGGTCCCATTTTTTGCAAGTTGATGACTATGAATAGTAATGGAAACATGCAATCATTTTTTAAGTCATACAAAAATCCAAAGCCAAATTTCCAACAGATCCAAGGACTGAAAAGTTTATTCTTTTAAATTAGATACATTTTGTTTTGCTTTAGTTTTTTTTTGGGTGAATCGTCTCATTTGCATTCTGGGTGGCTCCCGAGAAGCGCCACTGTAAAGGTTTTGATATGACAACTGCCGATACAAATGTTCCAAGAGATTAGCAAGTAAATCATATTTTAAGAAATGCTAACACATTAAATACTTTTACAGGAACTTTGTCCAGTGGGACAGCAAAGTTAAAATAACACCATGAAGAAACTCCGGTTGGGTGATGTAGTTTGGTAGAAGAAATCCAGTGGCGAATAGTGGCTAAAATGGCATTTCTTATTTTGTCCACATGATGATAATTTCTTATAGCTATTGCATAGCATGTAGAAAGGTTGTTTTTTTTTATAGCATTCTTAGTTGAATTACCATAGCCCAGGTCACCTAGGCTGATCTTATCCTTACTTCAGAATAAAACATGGCTGCGGAGAGAACCAAGTAGTTCGAAACCTGTAAGGCCGACGAATTGTTCTGTTTTACGACAATACCTGGGCTCAGATCTGTTAATAAAACTCTCAAAAACAACCTGGTGTTTCCATCAGACAAGGTTGTTTATCTCTGTGTAAACTTCTGCCCTGATCTTTTCCATAAAATTTCAGTTGATTGCATCAATGCCGAAGAACCTTTAAAATAAAAATTAAAAAAAAGATTGTAAAGTCAGCTGAATTATTATTTTTAAATAGTTTTTCTAAAAAAAAAAATATAAGTTAGTTTTAATAATATCAAAGAAATACAATGTGATTTCTTTTTTTATTTATCTATATCCAGAAATTTAAGTATTGTATTGTATAATATAGTCTAGAATTAGCCCAGCCCTATGTACAGTACAAAAAAAAAATAGATCCATTGATGTTTGTTTTTTCTACAATAGTGATAACATTTATATCGAAAGTTAGAATAGTTAGATCTAGATCTATTTCAATAATAAAAATTATTTTACCTGGTTAGTTGAGTCTTGTTTCCAAAGTGAATGTCAAAGTGGTAACTAGACTAGAACTTGTAGAGAAGAAAATTAGTTATTATCTAGGTCTAAGTCTAGATCAGATCTTGTAGTAGTGAAACTGTTGATAATCCAGCTAGATCTAGATCACATGTGTATTGCAAGCTTTGATAGGCTTTAGGTCTACTTGATTGAGAGGCACCAGTTATCATGTGGTAAGGATGTTTTTGTTTAGATCTAGTTGATCATGTTGATGGGAATATGAATGAATAATCAATATAGCGATGTCGATAGGGCCTCATCTCAGCCTAGCCTGCCGGCTAATAGTCTTATAATGTCTAGATCTAGAATGACGAATCTAGACTAAGGTCTATTCTTTTTAGTTTTCATGCTAGATCTAGATTTAGAAGTTGAATAATAAGTCAACAGGTAGAGCATCTAAAACTATATCATCAATGAAACGTAAACAACCATGTTTGTTTATGTTCAAACTAATGTCGATAGGGGCGGAAGCCCAATGTCGACCAATCATTTTGTCGGAAATAATAAGATACTATAAATAAATATATTTTACACTCTCGGTGACCACGGGTTTCCGTTCAAATCCGAAACGCTATTTATATTATTTCGGAGATACGGTTATTTTAGGAAAGTGTAAGAAACGACGGTTTCATTGATGCCAAATATGCCTAGGTCGAATATGACTACTCAAAAGTATTCAATGCGTTACCAAGGGTATTATTTACATGTAGATTCGGAATTAGATGAAATAAACATTATACATGCTCTAGAAAAATGACTAAAAACAATATTTAAAGTTAAAAATTACATATTTCAATGTTCAAAACTTGTAGATAAATGGATAAACTTTCAAATAATGAAATAAAAAAAGTTCGATTTTTTAATTTTAAATATCGATATTTTGCTCCCTAGTGGTGGTCCTCCTCCCCTTAATAGCCTACATCTACCTGCCAGCCTGAAGGCATCCCATAATGAACTTGTTTTTTTTAAACATATCAACATAAACAAGTCGGAATGCTGAAGGCCACTATTTTTTCCCATCATTTATTTATTAAGGACCAAGGTCATTCACATATGACCTGGCCAGGTTGTGCTAGATACAGTAATGATGTATACTCCCACGCAGATCTACCTTAAAAAAAAAAAAAAAAGAAAAGTGTAGTTGTTAGCGACAAGCGACAGGCCTCAGGTGTCTCTAATTTCGCGTGTTCACGTCGTGTTCGGGTTTTTTAAAAATCTGGTCTATGGATATTTCTTTTCGTTGTTGTGTTCAAGCAGGGACAAAATGAAGAGCTCAACATTGGTTGGTGTAATTTGCAATGTAGCTGATTATTCGTAGCCAAGTCAAATAGCGTAGCCTTCTCTCATCTTGGGACTTAAAGACGTTCGCCGTATTTCAATTAAAACATTGTCTTTTGTGTCCAGAGGTAAAGGATGAATGCAGTAATAACAGCTGAATAATAACACCTGACAATCTTAATCTTACACTCCCAGCTCAACCCGCTTTCTCAGTCTCAGCCCATATCACTCTTTCAGTTCCCAGACCATCTCACTCTTTCACGGCTTTACTCTTTTATTTCTAGGCAACCTCACTCTTTCAGTTCCCAGGCCAACTCACGCTTTCAGTTCCCAGGCCAACTCACTCTTTCTGTTCCAATGCCAACTTACTCTTTCAGTTCCCAGGCCAACTCACTCTTTCAGTTCCCAGACCATCTCACTCTTTCAGTTCCCAGGCCAACTCACTCTTTCAGTTCCCAGACCATCTCACTCTTTCAGTTCCCAGGCCATCTCACTCTTTCAGTTCCCAGGCCATATCACTCTTTCAGTTCCCAGGCCATCTCACTCTTTCAGTTCCCAGGCCATCTCACTCTTTCAGTTCCCAGGACATCTCTCTCTTTCAGTTCCCAGGCCATCTCACTCTTTCAGTTCCCAGGCCATCTCACTCTTTCAGTTCCCAGGCCATCTTACTCTTTCAGTTCCCAGGCCATATCACTCTTTCAGTTCCCAGGCCATCACTCTCTTTCAGTTCCCAGGCCATCACTCTCTTTCAGTTCCCAGGCCATCTCACTCTTTCAGTTCCCAGGACATCTCTCTCTTTCAGTTCCCAGGCCATCTTACTCTTTCAGTTCCCAGGACATCTCTCTCTTTCAGTTCCCAGGCCATCTTACTCTTTCAGTTCCCAGGCCATCTCACTCTTTCAGTTCCCAGGACATCTCTCTCTTTCAGTTCCCAGGCCATCTTACTCTTTCAGTTCTCAGGCCATCTCACTCTTTCAGTTCCCAGGACATCTCACTCTTTCAGTTCCCAGGCCATCTTACTCTTTCAGTTCCCAGGCCATCTCACTCTTTCAGTTCCCAGGACATCTCTCTCTTTCAGTTCCCAGGCCAACTCACTCTTTCAGCTCCCATGCCACCTCACTCTTTCAGTTCCCAGGCCATCTCACTCTTTCAGTTCCCAGGCCAACTCACTCTTTCAGTTCCCAGAACATCTCACTCTTTCAGTTCCCAGAACATCTCTCTCACGCCCATCAACTTTTCCAATGGTGACTTTTGTACGTACTCCTGCCGCAGTAAGTTGAAAACAAACAACATGTAACAGTATGACACTGTAAGATTACACGCCTAATAAATAGTTGTGGTTTTTTTTACAACTTGTTTCATAAAACATACCATTGTCATTTCAAGTTTCCCGAAGCGTTTTGTTCTTAAAGTAATATATATATATATATATACATAGGGCTTTTTTGTGACGGTAAGCACCGGTACAACTTACCGGCACCTTTTTGAAAAAAATTATTACTTTTCTTGTATTTTAACGTATATTATTCATTTTTAGTAGTTAAAAGTTAGGCAATCAACTACTGAGAACTATTCCATACGAGAGCTACTGGCTACCCCGAGCAGTGGACAGACATAAAGAATTTGATAACAGGTTTATTCTCCCTCCTCGTAAAAAAATCACGTTTCCCCTTCAGACGTTGCGACCTAACAGGAAGTTTATATAAAGGTCACCTGTTTCTGTGGCCCACTGTTAACGACGGTTTCATGTAGCCAGCACAACGACCAAACGCCTTCACTAAAGATCTCGATAATTAAATATGTAAGTTTCCACCAGAATTCCTGGTAGCAGAAACATCATTGAGCTTAAAACTTGAGTTCTTTTTAATCGCGGTGTAGGACCAAAGTCAACCCGCGTTCTACATTTCCACCGTCCACTTCAACACAACTAGGGCCTAGCATACCTCACCTTTCTTAAGCTCCTGGGAATAGCGGTGGACAGATGAAAGAATACTCGCGAATGTTTTAATTACATTAAATGGACAGACTGCCAGGCAGTCATTTCCAATAACAAGGAGTCTATTATTTTATCCAAGCCTCTTTCCCCCAGGCGGTAAAAGCCAGATTCCCCATTCTTTTCCCAGATTTTTTTGTTGTTACGGTTCATTTTGTCAATTCATATTTAATTTCTAAAGCTAATGTTGTTAATGACCTAGTAGGGTGTTTCTCTATCAATGTATGGCTGAAGGTACACTCACAAGATCCCAAACTGTTCATGGCAAATCTTTAACGAGCTCTTTTTATGCGCGGATCAACTAGCTAAAAAAAAGATCAAAAGATCGCTAATAGTGGCAGCATTTAATTAATCGTTCTTTGTTGTCGCTTTTTTTTCATTAAACGAAAAATCCTAAATGGCAAAGAGCACATGAAATTTGGCTTTTCAAAAAAAAAAAATATTCAATAGTAAACTGCTAGAAAAATTATTCTGACTTACATTTAATGCTCACAGATGTGTGAAAAATTAATTAGCGTTATTTAAGAATTATTTCAGATTACTATAATATATATATCGTTAGATATGTGTTTTATATTTGTGATACGTCTGTGCATCGCTGATAGTTGTTGGTCTTTTTTTTTTGTCCACCAAACACCGTGATCACAAGTTATCATAAAGTAACACTTTTAGTTCAGGAGTTACAATATAATGTTTTCTCTTACCACTGAGTCATCCTATTTAGAAAAAAAAAAAAACTTTAAAAATACAGGCAGGGTCCGATTTTCCACAGAGCAGGATTGCACAGTTGCACATGGCGTCCACACTTCAAAAAAATTCATTTGAAACAAAATATGCTTTTATTTAAACAAGGAAAAAAAAGGAAATAAAATTAAATTTCCAAGTACACTATTTCTTTATTCACAAACAGGACATTCTTTCAGATGTATTCATATTATTAAGTGCATTTATATTGAAGCTTAAAGACGATAGGGGTCATTGATAAGATGAAAGCGTTGCAGATTAGTCCATACATAATACTATGGGCTAATGAATTTTTGACCCAGAGAGCTCAGAGGGTTAGGGTAAACAATGTTATATCTAATGAACGCATAGTTAACACAGGGGCGCCCCAGGGGGCTGTAACATCGCCATTGTGGTTCATTTTGTACACCAATGATTTTCAATCCGATAGTTCTTGTTGCTCCTTCACAAAATTCGCTGATGATGCGGCTCTTCTTGCCCTGCTCTCAGAGAGCTCAGACGTAAATGAGTATTTCAAAGAACTAGAACACATTGAGGAATACTGTAAAGATAATTTTTTATTATTAAATGTAAAAAAAACCAAAGAAATGATAATCGATTTTCGTAGGGACAAGAAGGGAAATGATATTGTTTCTGTAGCTGGAGAGACTATTGAAATTGTGCAAACCTTTAAATACCTTGGTACTATCCTAGACAATAAACTAAATTTTACTGCAAATACTGATTATATCAGCAAAAAAGGGCAGCAAAGATTACGACTACTAAGAAAACTATCCTCGTTTAATGTTAGCGAAAAGGCCTTGGCTATGTTTTATCACGCTCACATCTGCAATATTTTAAGTTTCAATATCACTGCCTGGTATGGCAATCTGAGCATTAAAAATAGAAATAAACTTAATAGAATCCTAAATGCTGCTGGCAAAATCATTGGCAAAAAACAAACCCCATTTGGGCAGTTGTTTGAGACAAACATCTATAGAAAAGCTAACAAGATCCTCGAAATAAAGAATCACCCTTTGTGTCAGGATTTTGTGATTTTACCATCACAAAAGAGATACAAGACACCGATAGCAAAGACAAACAGACACAAACACTCTTTTGTTCCCCTGGCAATCAAATCATTAAATAAGAACAATCTGGTATAAACTTTGTCACATGTAAATTATGAGTGCGTCTGGTGTGAATGTACACTTTGGTTTCTTATAGTTATAATGTTTTTTGTTTGGTGTAATGCACAAATTGTAAGACAAATTTCCTTACGGATAATAAAGATTATTATTATTATTATTATTATTATTATTATTAAAAATATCGTGCCCAGGTCTCAAGTTCAATGACATTGACGAGAAGTGTATTAATTTAGCGACTTTATTAGCAAAAGAGGATTTATTTGAAAAGCATTTTTTATTTCGATTTTAGTAAAAGTAAAGTACCCTTTCAGATCTAGCGATCTATAGGACAGATCATGTTAAGATCATGTTTATTTGGCCAACGGTTAACGAGCAGGGTGTTATGTGGCCAGCACAACAACCAACCGCCTTTACTTTCCCCAACTAATGTCAGGTACCCATTAGAGCTGGGTGGACTCAGGGGTGCACTAAAAATCCCGGAATTCAAATTCAGGACCCCAGGTTCGGAAGCCAGGCGCTTAACCACTCAGCCATCGCGCCCCCCCATTTCGATTTAAAGATCGATGTTAATATTTTCACTTTTTTTAAATTATTATTAATTTATACTTTAATATATTACACTATAATTACGAAAGAAAATAATTTACTATTAATAAACTATTATTGAGAAAATATAATAATTAGAATTAATGCAATTAATGTTGTTTCTATATAAGTTTTTTACATTCTGATATAATTTTAACATGCGACGATTGTTACAGTTATATTGTAACAGCAAACAAATGTACAAATTAACGATTTTCACATTATATTATATAATTCATATAAAGTTAGGGACGCTACATTAACAGAAATATTTTGCCAACTAATTAATAAAAAGTGGTTTCTCCTACAAACGTTAGAGTTTAGAAATTAGATGAAAGGTTCTAAATAGTGCACTCAATTTAAATTACTTAGCTAATCAACCCTTCCTATAATTAGTGAACCGGATACACCAAAAAGCTGATTATTTTTTAGTTATTCGACATGTATGAGAATCAACAATAAAGGTTATGTTAATTAGGTTAAAACATTTTTTGAAATAAGCCTAAAAATTGGTTAACGTTACATATTGAAAGTCCCACCAACAGGAAGCAAACGTCGGCAATATTTCATTTATTCGCCCTCCCCCACACCACGTGGTGTAGCTGGGGAGGGGAGGAGGGGGAGAATTTGAATATCCCCCCGGGCCACCATTTGATGAGGGGGGAGACAAATTAGTGTTTTTTTACATTTAATATTACGCAAAATGCAGGTCCCACCTGGTCCCCCAAATGAACGAGATGCCAAGCGACGCCCCTGCCCACACCCCATATTTATGTGAGATCGCACTGTAACATACTTATGGGCTAAAACGAGAAATAGAAGATCTGTGTCAGTTAAAAATCAGAAGTTTATCTCGCTTTATGGCATTTAATTCTAGGAAAGTTATGCTCAGACATACCGTTTGATGTTTATTCAGTTTCAAAACAATTAATAAATCATGATTAAAAAATATATATTTATTGTGAAGGAATATTCATAAATAATACGATAAAACAATTTCCATGTTCACCATCTATCTGCTTAACAATATTGTTGATCTGACGTTTGAGATCACTAAAACAAAACTAAATTATAAACCTAGACACGCTCACACAATAACATTTATTAGTCATACATAAATAATGGCAGTCTAATAGTTCTGACTTTTACCCCAGGAGCTAGACCTACATACAATCAGCTGTTTTCCCATGTACATGCATAACAAAATTGCTACTCTGACGTATTAAAACGAGACTATATGTTACAGAAGACCTGAACACTGACCTGCCACGTCACAACCTGTAGGCAGTTTAGGACCGATAATTCGTGGCCACGTCGTACAGACATGACACGCGACAACGAGCTATAGGGCTAAACAGCCCACATGTTGTGACGTTGCAGAATAGCGTACAGGCCTTGTATTACGATTGGCCTCGGTTAAACCTACCAACGGAAAACTAAAAATAAACTTGCAAGCCAATGGAGCCCATTCACAAAAACAAACGGTCAAGTGATGCCCAAGGATTAAACAACGAAAAATACGGTCATGTGATATCCATATTTGATTCGAATTAGGTCGTAAGTTGCATCGAATAGATAGTCAAGCACGTGACTCAAAAGGTGTTTCCGATTGGTAAATGATTCCCATTACGCTTACACTTAAACTCTTGTACAAGTCAGACATGATAAACAGCAAACCAAATAGTCTTGTCCTATATCTTCTTAGTTCTGGAGCACCATATAACCAGCTGTTCCCTGTATTTTGTATTGTAAGTCCAGTAAAACACGATGTTAATTGTCGAGTTGAAATACGTAATGATGACGGCGAAGCACAGGAGTAAGACAAACGAATTGCTGTAAGTTTTCCCTAAGTTGAACTCCGGGAAAATGACGCGAAAAATCGACTGCATCGCAGTGGGGAGAAATCCGATGAAGTAAGAGCCGGAAATGAAGCAAACAGCTTTGATGACTCTGATGTCCCGAGAGCTCAGCTCCCCCTCATCGGATTTCTCCTTGCTGGTATCTCTGTGAACTTTGGTTAAGCTTTTACGAAATTTGGAGGCTGAAAATAGCTTTGAAGTTAGGATAACCAGGCACAGGGCTATGATTATAATGCAAGAGTAAGGAACTATATTCCTGACGACCAGATCGTGAAAGGCTAAGGTTTCCTTCCTGCTGGCACCTTGCCAATTGACCAACCGGGTGGTGTTGGTTCTGAGGTCAAAAGAAAACTCCAGACCTTGGGTGAATAACATAGGCATGTGGATGACGACCATGATTATGAATATGACTAACAAGCTGACGCTGGTCCTGTAGAGCGTGAAGACAGACCGGAACTGAAGGGGCAGTGACACGAGACAGCACCTGGCCACGGCGATGAAAGCGGAAACGGTCAGCGTGTAGTCCTTGAACACCACGATGTACCAAATGAAGAAGTTTCCGAAGACGCCGAAATCCTTGGCCACCAGATTGCCGGGGTCGGCCATTCCGACCAGCTGGCATAAGTTCGATCCAAGCCCGTTGCTGAGCATGTAGACGAAATCGGATAGGGACAGAACAAAGAAGGACAGGCTGACCGAGTCCCGGAGGCCGGCCCTGCAGAAGACTACGATGCTGATGTAATTGGTTGCCGCCCCGAGCATTTGTAAAACAAACCCCAAGGCGATTGTTACAGTGGCGATTGTAGGAACAATATTTGATGGCACTAGGTCTTTAGAAGTTGGGGGCAATACACGTGAACTGACGTTAAGCTGGGACATCGCTATTCCAGCGATCCCCTCCCGAAAAAAAAATACAAATATCAAAACTTTAAGTAACAAATTGTTTATTAAGCTTTATATGGGGGCAAATTTTCCATGAAGTTAAAATAACTAAAGTAATGGAAGGTGATCCATTGCACTAGATAAGAGACAAAACAGCACAAACCTAGATATCTTTAAGCTAAACTTTTTTTATTACTTTGTCGCGTTACATGAATTGATAATTGTTATACTTTTGAGCGAAATATATTTATAAGCTAAAATCAATTGTTTAAGAAAGGTAAACACGCTGATGGTTTGCCACGAATGGAGTACAAGCGTATTGATTAACAAGGTGTCTAATCCGCTAATTAGGATTTCAGAAACTCCGGCAATTAAAGTAAGTTGTATCGGTTGATTTCACTCTACCCTGGAGTAGCTGGTCCTAATTACGTTTACGACATAAATAAACATCTAGGTTATAATTAGTTTGTTTAGCAGTAACGTTTTATTTGCTAGCATGAACTACGAATAGGAAATAGACTAAAAAATAAAGAAATACTAACACTGACCAAACAAAAACTGTTTTGATTATAAAATATTGAATTTTTAACTTTCGTTTATTATGCACTCACACACACATGCGCATACAAAACAAACAAAATAAATTGCACAGTTCTGTTTGAATAGAGCTAAAGATCTCTCATAACATGTCTCCCCCCTGGTGTGAGCAGTCAATTAGCTATAAACTCGTGCATATTTGTATTTATTGAAAGTCAGGTGCATCGATATGAAGAGGGCCGGGTGATGACGAGTGTATGTATTCACTAAACAAGATTCACTTCAGACATAAGAAAATTGTATGCATACATATGTTGTGTTTTAATTTACAAAATACCATTTGACTCGTACAATTTAAAGACTTCAATATTTGATGTTTTTGGCACATCGGTGTCTGCCCTAAAGACTTCCAAGAGATGATTTAGAATTTTAGATGATTCACTAAGCAACTCCACGCCAAACATATTAAAAGATTACTTTCCGTTTAAATGAGCATATGTTAGAAGAATGTTACCTATGGACTTACTACTACGAAGTCTAAGTGAGATAGATGTTAGAAGAATGTTACCTATGGACTTACTACTACGAAGTCTATGAGAGATAGATGTTAGAAGAATGTTACCTATGGACTTACTACTACGAAGTCTATGTGAGATAGATGTTAGAAGAATGTTACCTATGGACTTACTACTACGAAGTCTATGTGAGATAGATGTTAGAAGAATGTTACCTATGGACTTACTACTACGAAGTCTATGTGAGATAGATGTTAGAAGAATGTTACCTATGGACTTACTACTACGAAGTCTATGAGAGATAGATGTTAGAAGAATGTTACCTATGGACTTACTACTACGAAGTCTATGTGAGATAGATGTTAGAAGAATGTTACCTATGGACTTACTACTACGAAGTCTATGTGAGATAGATGTTAGAAGAATGTTACCTATGGACTTACTACTACGAAGTCTATGTGAGATAGATGTTAGAAGAATGTTACCTATGGACTTACTACTACGAAGTCTATGTGAGATAGATGTTAGAAGAATGTTACCTATGGACTTACTACTACGAAGTCTATGTGAGATAGATGTTAGAAGAATGTTACCTATGGACTTACTACTACGAAGTCTATGAGAGATAGATGTTAGAAGAATGTTACCTATGGACTTACTACTACGAAGTCTATGTGAGATAGATGTTAGAAGAATGTTACCTATGGACTTACTACTACGAAGTCTATGTGAGATAGATGTTAGAAGAATGTTACCTATGGACTTACTACTACGAAGTCTATGAGAGATAGATGTTAGAAGAATGTTACCTATGGACTTACTACTACGAAGTCTATGTGAGATAGATGTTAGAAGAATGTTACCTATGGACTTACTACTACGAAGTCTATGTGAGATAGATGTTAGAAGAATGTTACCTATGGACTTACTACTACGAAGTCTATGAGAGATAGATGTTAGAAGAATGTTACCTATGGACTTACTACTACGAAGTCTATGTGAGATAGATGTTAGAAGAATGTTACCTATGGACTTACTACTACGAAGTCTATGAGAGATAGATGTTAGAAGAATGTTACCTATGGACTTACTACTACGAAGTCTATGTGAGATAGATGTTAGAAGAATGTTACCTATGGACTTACTACTACGAAGTCTATGTGAGATAGATGTTAGAAGAATGTTACCTATGGACTTACTACTACGAAGTCTATGTGAGATAGATGTTAGAAGAATGTTACCTATGGACTTACTACTACGAAGTCTATGTGAGATAGATGTTAGAAGAATGTTACCTATGGACTTACTACTACGAAGTCTATGTGAGATAGATGTTAGAAGAATGTTACCTATGGACTTACTACTACGAAGTCTATGTGAGATAGATGTTAGAAGAATGTTACCTATGGACTTACTACTACGAAGTCTATGTGAGATAGATGTTAGAAGAATGTTACCTATGGACTTACTACTACGAAGTCTATGTGAGATAGATGTTAGAAGAATGTTACCTATGGACTTACTACTACGAAGTCTATGTGAGATAGATGTTAGAAGAATGTTACCTATGGACTTACTACTACGAAGTCTATGAGAGATAGATATAGGTCTGATAAGTTTCTTTCACAGATGATATACTGCTATGTAAAGTCTACTACAGAATTATATAATGCTATTAGTCACATGCGTTTATTTCGTCTTATGCGGCGTATATGTAAATTATATTTTTTGTGCTATTATTCAAATTGAAAGGAATTTAATTTCAACAATTATTTTTAAAATATTAGGTATGATTTTGTAGGTAAAAAAAGATATGTTGATATCGTATAAACATACTTTTTTTTTTAAAAGCTATATTGTTAAAGTCAGACTTAATTCGAGACTATAGCATGATTTAGGTGTGTATTCTGATTTAGGTGTGTATTCTGATTTAGGTGTGTATTCTGATTTAGGTGTGTATTCTGATTTAGGTGTGTATTCTGATTTAGGTGTGTATTCTGATTTAGGTGTGTATTCTGATTTAGGTGTGTATTCTGAACCTGTGTGTAACGTGATGTGTTTGTACGACTGACACGTAGGGGCCGACTACGAGTTTAAAGCATAAACACCTTTAATTATATTGTGTTTTTTTTTTTTTGGTAACTTTAACTTATTGCTTTCGAAATGTTATTGGTGTCTGCCAAAGTTTAAACGTAACAATGTGACCTACTAAACATTACAAACAAACAATCTATTGGACAATAATTTTCTGAGTTAGCCAATAGCTTACACAGACAGTCTATAATTGTGCTCATCTGGTCGCTCAAAAAAAAAAAGTTAAAAAAAAAAGAGTTAGCCAAGTGCAAGACATTGTACAAGAATTAAATTCGAATTGCATTGACTGTACTGGCCTACGTCTTTACCTTCCAGTTTCTAAGTCGTTTTCAGCCGCTCTATTTCAGTGTTGGACATGACAATAACAATGAATCACTGCTTAGATATTTCGTTTGTTCTATTTTCAATGTTTCCTGAAAATGTCTACTGGTATGACATCGGCACTAGCATTCAGTAGAGCCGGGTTCTTCTTGGTTCTCAAACGGTTCTTGGTTCTCAAACAGCTCACAGAAGATACTAAGGCGACTTTTTTTTTCTTTAAATGACACATATTTAGTAAATTGCGACTGGGGGTCGTGCTAAATTAAAACCTTTTTTTCCACAACTAAAAGTGTGGAGCCTGGTTACCGCAACTTTGATGAGTTATCTGGCAAGCGTGTGTGTGTGTGTGTGTGTGTGTGTGTGAGAATGGGGGAGGGTTGGGGAAGAACTGTTATGAGCTTTTCTACATACTTTTAGGATTAGGTATCACAAGAATGCTAGTTCGAAGCCAATACTTTATAAAAAACAACACTGTCGTCAAGCCTCGCGTTCTTCCCGATTTTGAGACTTAAAACAAGCATAAGTACTTTTTTGAAACAAAAACAACAACAAAGCAACGCAAGAATTGCAAATTTACAGTCATATCTCTCAATACTGTGAGATGTATATTTTTTTTTCAATTTAGACAAAAAATTATTGATCCAATCAAATTGAAATTCATTTTGATTACCACTAATTAATTTGTTAATTTGTTTAATATTGATTTATGTTTTGCTAGGTGCAATAAATAATTGTGCAATGTTTCAACCTGATACGAGAATGAGTGTGGGAGGAATAACGTGTACAAACTTTGTACCAGACAGACGGACAGACTGAATAGACATAAGCTTGGTAGAATCAAGGATATTGACGAAGGGGTGGTGAAAGTAAAAAGAATAGCGACCACTGAACTCGCATGGCCTAGACAGACCTAAGAGGACGTTGGCTTTACAGACTTTCAACATCGGAAGGTAATCCATGAGTAGACGCCGTTAAAGAGAAGTACATTATATCCTCGTTTCCCTTTAACAAATCCCGATACAGGTCATGTCCGAGAATTTATTGGCTCATGTGTGTGATTATCATAATAATACTTTAAATATTTTTTGTCATCCAACAACTTACAATAAATTAAAAAAATTCAAAATTCAGAAAGACAAAAATATAAAAGCGCATTTATTATTCTATACGCTAGGATAAGTGCTATTCTTCGAGTTTTTAGTTTTTGGCACGTCGGCACAATTTAGGCCATGTCGTGCCCGTAACCCTTCAAGGATTAGTTCTTCCCTAGTGCCATTAGAACATGGAATGGGTTGCCAGGAAAACCAAAGACTTGGCAGCAGATTTAAAGTCTCTAATTAACACGCGGTGGCTGAGCGGTAAGGCGCTTGACTCCCGAACCGAAGGTCCCGGGTTCGAATCCCGTTGAACACTGGGATTCTCATTTCGGGATCTTTGGGCGCCTCTGAGTCCACCCAGCTCTAAATGGGTACCTGACATTAGTTGGGGAAAAGTAAAGGCGGTTGGTCGCTGTGCTGGCCACATGACACCCTCGTTAACCGTGGGCCACAGAAACAGATGACCTTTACATCAGACCACAAGGTCTGAAAGGGGAACTTTACAATTAACATGCACGACTATATTAACACATGGATGAACGCAAGACGTAATTATCTTCTTCTTTGTAATGTATAAGATAAGAAGAGCCTCAAACAAGAAATAGGTGGAATCAAGTTAGGGACAAAAATGAACACCTTAGTTCTCTGGTCTATCACATTTTTAAGTCAGACTCTCAAGAAAGCTGAATTGCGGATGTTTCTTCAGAGTTGAAGATAATGTACATCCTAAATCAAACCTCCCGCAGGACGACGGGGCATGGCAGCGGAGAGGGTATAAACTCGAGACGCCCCATCCACAGTCCAGCGCGCATACCGCACGACCAGGCATCCATTATTTTGCATCCATTGTTAACATAAAGGTGTAACCATGCGACCATTCTACACCAGCGTCCAGATGTCTGATAGACTTAATTCTGACACTATGCACCAACACGATAAAGATTAATTGAGTCAACACTCGAAAAATATGAACAAAACGAATTTTATTTCTCGTCATATGTAAATGGGCGTGACTTAGACTTACATTATAAGTAAAACTAATTAAACAACAAGAAAATGTATAAAAGAAGACACACAAAATCACGCAAGACAAAAAACAGCACACACTCAACACACTCCTACACAGCACACACTCAACACACTCCTACACAGCACACATTCAACACACTCCTACACAGCACACACTCAACACACTCCTACACAGCACACACTCGACACACTTCTGCACAGCAACACTCAACACACTCCTGCACAGCACACATTCAACACACTCCTACACAGCACACACTCAACACACTCCTACACAGCACACACTCAACACACAAAACACACTCATACACAGCACACACTCAACACACTCCTACACAGCACACACTCAACACACTCCTACACAGCACACACTCAACACACTCCTACACAGCACACACTCAACACACTCCTACACAGCACACACTCCTACACAGCACACACTCAACACACTCCTACACAGCACACACTCAACACACTCCTACACAGCACACACTCAACACACTCCTACACAGCACACACTCAACACACTCCTACACAGCACACACTCAACACACTCCTACACAGCACACACTCAACACACTCCTACACAGCACACACTCAACACACTCCTACACAGCACACACTCAACACACTCCTACACAGAACACACTCAACATACTCATACATAGCACACACTCAACACACTCCTGCACAGCACACACTCAACACACTCCTACACAGCACACACTCAACACACTCCTACACAGCACACACTCAACACACTCCTACACAGCACACACTCAACACACTCCTACACAGCACACACTCAACACACTCCTACACAGCACACACTCAACACACTCCTACACAGCACACACTCAACACACTCCTACACAGCACACACTCAACACACTCCTACACAGCACACACTCAACACACTCCTACACAGCACACACTCAACACACTCCTACACAGCACACACTCAGACATTTCATTAAGCAACTATATATTCAGCGACGTCAATAATGAAGTTACGGAGGGAAGAACTGGACAGAAATAGTTGCACATTAAAATGAGTATTATACCTTTTTCTATAACTTTTCTATAACTTTTATTATAACTTTTACTATATCATTTATTATAACTTTTACTATAACTTGTACAAGCAAGGGTAGTGCTTGTCTCACTTTTACGTCCAAGATGTGTATTAGGCAGAACGTAGTGCTAAGTTGTACCCCACACTGATGTAGGCGCTAATGTTTTAAGACAAACCACTCAATAGAAAGCTTTCAGTGGCCATCATCATCATCAATCTTATTGGGATTGAGTGCAAAAGAGACTCATATCTTCCATTGCATAAGCCCCGGACAAAAAATTCAATGCACTTTTGTCGCAGTACAGGTCAACAGAAAGTTGCTTCCCAGAACTGTCAAAAAGGATTCAGCAGGTCTAGGACAGTCGAAAAGAATATGAGACAAGTCTTCACCTTCCTCCCTCAGGGAACATCAAAACACCAATATCCGCGGTGTGGACAAAAGGAAAAGAGAGAAAATCCAAGTGTTTCTTTTCCATTGTTTGTATGAGAGAGAGTGAGAGAGAGAATAAAGAAAGAGAGAGAGAGAGAATAAAGATAAGATTTGTTACAAACAAACATTAAGCATTCACTGGGTGTAATAGGATGAGTTCTGTGTTTCAAAACATGTATTTGCATCAGTTAATTTAATTCCACTGAAATAAATTTAATGCCGACGGAAAGTATCGGTAAGTATTGGTAAGAATTTTGTTTATTTATATTACTGTGCTCTTTTGCAATGTCCTCCGTCCTAAGAGTAGCAATAACATGGATACCTATACGAGGAAAATGCAAACAGTGACGCTCTTGTATAACTTTAAGGGAGGCCCTCGAAGGACACAACAGTTGGAAAGAGGCTGCAGACATGTCAGGAGACCTTTTTCTATACAGACAGCGTGCCATCCAATACACCGAACAGCGCGGGAGGATCTATGTCTAGGCCTTTGAAAATTAAAAAATAAAAATTCATGCCACGACTGAATTGAATGAATTAATTGAAGGTGAAAAGAAGCGCGTGTTGTTTTAATATACACTTTTTAGCTTAGGTAGAAACTTAAAACTAGGTTTTGGAATGTTTTAGGGCCTTTAATGAAAAAGGAATTTAGAGTTCATACAGAAATAGCTATTATTAGATCTAGACGACAATTAAGGATTATGCCTATATCTAGAGGTTTACCTTCTAGGAATTTTTTAAAGGAATGGAGCTAGGTTTATGAAACTATTTGCTGGTATTAGTAATTTAAAGCAAGGTCAACTAACTAACAATCATATCAATACGGCTACACGTGCATTTAATACTCTACGGCCGATCTGACAGTCAAAACACAGTGTCTAAAAAATAAAATGTGAAAGCAATTTTTTTATAAGGTGCAGAGACTTAAGGAGTAACAAATAGCAACATGGACAAGTTTCAAGCATTCACCAAAAAAGATGCATGCGTCACATAATTGGATGTTAGATGGCCGAAAAAAAAAATTCAAACAATAGTCTGTGGCGAAAACCTCAACAAACACGGATAGAGCAAGAAATCAGAAAACACATATTGGTTTGGATTGGGCATTCGTTGGGAAAAACAACAGAAAGTATTGACGAAAAGAAGGCACTGGACTGGACCCCGCAAGGGAAGAGAAAGGCAAGAAGACCAAAGCAAACCTAAAGAAGATCAGTAGACCAAGAGGGGATGATGACAAGTGGACTTGGAACCAGGGGAATTGTCCAGATCAGAATCCAATGGCTAAGTGCTGTTGCGGCCATTTGCTCCACTAAGTCAAGTAAGTCGACTAGTTTTACAAATACAAGTCCAACAAAAGCCCCAGGGCCGACATCCACATGACGTATTGTACTGTGATGCAATAGTGGCAGGTTGTGCATTCTTAGGACACACTGGTGTAACCTTTGTAAGCGCGACATGAAGCTCTTCAAGAATGACATGAACAAGTGGTCTACAAAACCACGGGATAGTACTGAGACAGGACAGACGTCAAAGAGGCTGTCCTAGATCGTAAAGGGTGAACACACCGGAAGCAATATAAAGACCAAAAACGCTCAAAGCTCTGATGATTTTAACTGCCCAGCTTGTGACTTTGCTTCAGTATAAAGGATGGTCTCTCTCATCCTATGAAGAGTCGCAAAGCAAAAGATCGTCTCTTGTGAAGAACAATGCCACAGAGGAATAAGGGATAGACTAAGACAGTGTTCCCCAAACTTTTCCCTAAACGGAACACTTCGCACATTCTGAGAATTAACCGGAACAATTTGCTTATTTTTTAGAGAGATTAATTCACGTGATAGCCTGCTAGTTAATTATTCAAGTAGTTTGTGGGACACGTCTTTACACCTCGCGGAACAATACATCTCAAATGTAAACGAATCATTTGTCCACAAGTATAGGCTCCTTTCTTATTCAATTCATGGTCAATCAAAATGTTGAATAAACAAACAATGGGACTGATACAAAATACGAAAACCTTGGATGTTTTACAAAATAATCTACTAGAAAAATAGGGTAATTCTGCAGGAGTTCAAGGGGCAGCCATCTTAGTTACTATTTTGTTATTGTTTATGTTCCAAAGAAATCCCAAGATAGTGTCTTAAAAAATACCAAGAATTAACATTACTTCTGTGTTTTCAACGCAATGCTATTTTTTCTTTTAATTTTGACTTGGTGTCAATACAATACGTTTCTTATTGTTCTGTCTTCTTTATAATTGTTAAATATTGTCTTAGAATCTATTTTGAATTATTCTGATATAGAGAATCTAAATTTAACTAGGCCTACAATAAATATCAGCACAGTTTATTACCAAACATTAATTGACCTTTATTGCCTTTAAGAATCTTGTCATATTAATATAGTAATTAGTCTAGTTCTAGTAGTTAGATTATGAGTCTAATTAATAGACTTATTAGGATATTTTTTAGCTTCAAAAACAAAAACAAACAAAAACCCAAATTGGAGAGAAAACCCAAGATTCAAGATTACAGTCTAAACAATAACAAAGATGGCTGCCCCTTGAACTCCTGCAGAATTACCAAAAATAGTTTACAAATATTAGATGACTGAAAAAAAAAATTACACATTAACCAGAAGTAATAGTTTTAAAATGTATAATTAGCAAATGTAACGTTACTATGGACAAAGGACAGAGGAATGGAGCAAGACGGTTGACAAATCTTGTGTGGTGCCCCAACAGACTAAGGGAAAGGTGAAGGTGAAGAATTAGCACGTGTAACGTAAGTAACTTCTAGTTAGCTATAACAGATTTCAGAAATGTAGGATTCCGAACAAATATTTGTATTCAAAAAATCATTTAATAACTTTCAGTTTGTGTAATATAGTAGAACACGCTTATTTGCATAATATTATTATTATTATTATACCTGAAATCGTTTAATTGTATTGTAGTTCATAAGGGATTTCTATTCAATTAAAAAGCAAGCTTTTCGCTTATTCGCCATGCCCAATTTAATGCAATAAGCTCATTGTGTGCATGGCAGGTATGCAATTAAACAAATAAATTATATTTTTATAAACTAATATTCATTATAGGAATCTAAAGTAGACCATTACAATAAACTTTCATTTGGTGTGTCATGTATTTAAAATATATATATATACTATACAAAACGAATTTTACAATGAAGTAAATACGACAGTTGACATGTTTTTTAAACAAGATCTTGGTTTCCATGGAACCCGTTTAACCAAAAACCTGAGTTAACATTTGAGTCAGTTGTTCTCTGAATTTAGTGTTGAACATCCAGTAGAAAACAATGTTGATAGCAGAATTAAAATGGCTGATAGTGATAGCGATGAAAAGAACGAGGTAAAAGGAAGTGGTATACGTTCTCCCTATGTTGAATTCTGGGAAAATGGCGCGAAAAAACGATTGCATGGCTGTGGGTAGAAATCCAAGGAAGTAAGAGCCGGAAATGAAACAGACGGCTTTGATGACTCGAACGTCTCGAGAGCTGAGGTCCCTTTCCGAAGATTTGGCGGAAGTTTTATGATTTTTGGATAAGCCCTTCCTGAATTTGGAAGCCGTGATCAACTTAGCAGACAGGATAATCAAGCAAAAAGCTATCACTATGATACAAAGGTATGGTACAATATTACGTACCACTAAATCATGAAAAGCTAGCGTGTCCTTCCTGTACGGGCCTTGCCACGTTACCAATCGGGTGCCATTGGTACGGGAATCGAAAACCAATTCCAAACCTTGGGTGAACAGCATGGGAATGTGAATAAGAACCATGAACAGAAAGATGGCCACCAAGCTGATGCATGTCCTGTAAAGAGTGAACACTGACTTGAAGTGAAAGGGCAGCGCTACCAAGCAGCACCTGGCCAAAGCGATGAACGCGGAAACGGTCAGCGTGTAGTCCTTGAACACCACGATGTACCAAATGAAAAAATTGCCAAACGTTCCGAAGTCATTGGCCCAGGGCATGCCGCTGTAGAACATGCTGACCAGCAAGCAGACGTTCGTGCCTACCACGTTGCAGAGCATGTAGACAAAATCAGACATGGACAGAACGAAAAAGGACAGCCCCACCGAGTCTTTGAGTCCGAGTCTGAAAAAGACCACCACGTTAATGCCATTCATGCAAGCTCCCAACGTCTGAAGGATGACCCCCAAGGCTAATGTGACAACCATCATTAACGGGAGTATAGAAGAATCTATTAGATCATGGCCTTTAGAAAACGTTTCATATATAGAAGAAGTCAGGCTGCTGTTGGACTCCATGTTGAAATCGTTACTGGCAATATCTTTCTAGATGCAATACTTCAAACTCTTAAATTGACACAGCTTCTAAGAAGGAACATTAAAAAACTGACAAACATTTTATAGATCAGTGCGCAACAGTTTTACCTGCATGTCTGAATGGAGATAAATATTTCAAGCAGGTGTACAAAAAATTTTTGTTTCTGGACAAATATAAGAACAAGTTTTACTTTTTTTTTGTGTGACTACCATTACAGTGGGGAAAATATTAATTAGACATTGAAAATATCATGTTGGAGCGTGGTTAAATTTGTTAAAATAAATAGTCTATAAATGTGTATTGACTGATTTTAATTCATCTGTATAGTGTTATTTCATCCATAAACTATCTCCAGTGATATGAGACCACATGAAAGCATTTATTACAAAAATCTAAATCTATATTAAATGTTGCAAAACAGTCGACCTAGTGGTCTACAATTTTAAAACCTTCGTGGAAATTAAATTAGTTCTGTGGTGGAACTAGTAATTACAGTTAAACAAATAAATTCGACACTACGGGAGCCGCAAAATTATTCTGCAGTTTTTAATCTAGTTCTTGTACAAGCCGAGGTGTTTACAAATAATTACGTGTTTGGATGGCTGATATTATGTCTTACTTAGACATTGATAGTCAATTACTTGACTCGGGAATACATCGAGTTGTCTGCCCCTCATTAAAATAACAGAGTGCAAGGAAAAGTATGATCTCTGAGACGGACGCACACACACACACACACTCACTCTCGCTTACCCACACATAATGCACATTATTTTTATTAGATGTTTTTTTAATTAGTAGGGGCAAAACATTGAGGAATCCTAAATATTAGCTGCACTGCAAGGAAAAAACTTCGTGTAAATAATGTATATAATTTTAGAACCTTCGATAAAGGAATAGATCAGGTTTCAAACGAATGCCAAAGTAGGGTGTGTAAGTGGTTGGCTGGGAAGAGGCAAAATCGATTATAGGTGATTACAACTTCTGAATTAGGTATATGTAGGGATCCGATTATATTTTTTAATGTGGTTTATTCAGATTATACTTTCACTTACAATAACACACAAGGCAAACAGGTTAACGCATCCACGTCAAGACCACATAATACTGTTGAGCAGTCAAGGTTATTGAGAAGTTGTATATAGTTCATGATCACATACACTGTTCATTGTAATATACCTGATGGATTCGATTAAAAGTAGGATATAGTTTTATAGTTCAAGGAACGCTAAGATTCAAGCTGATTTTACACATCTTCTACAAATTATTGAGAAAAAAAAACTTTTGCATCACTTGAATAAAAGAAACGGACTAATAATTTTAACATGAAGTTCTGTTTTTGAGCTATATCAAATGTATAATTGAAAATGAAACAAATGTTTGCAGTTCTACTCCAGTTCTACGAGTCTCTATAAAAGCTTCTGTGTCTAAACTCTAAATGTAAAACGTTCGAAAGTCCATTGCCGAGTAATGTTATCTTCTATGCCAGCAAGATTGAATTGACGCCTTAAATAGTTGTCTTCGAATCACTTCTGGGGAGCCTGAATCGTTGAAGAAATACAGAAGACTTAGAACAGTAGAGATAACCTTTTCATCTACGTCTGAAGCAGTTTAAAAAAAAGACGTTATCTTGATTTAAATGAGTTACGTAAAATTTGAAATCTTAAGTCATCCTTGAAATCCAAAGTAATCTAATCATAGACAATTTTTTGTGTATAAACGACAATTAAGTTTAGATGAGAAAAAAAAAATGAAAATCTTAACATTGGAGTGAGGGCTTGAGAGGTTCAAATCCTCTCTTGCAAAAGCCCTGGAGAGAAACACGGCGTTTTGCGTAGCGCATATATGTTACCATACGGGTCGAGAATTGTTGTTTCCCAGACCTGTCGAGACGGAGATCAGCAAGTCCTGGGGCAGTCAAACAGATTATGAGACACGGTTTCCTCTTCTTCTTGGCAGATATCCTTCATTGGATTTCAAAGTATAGTAGTCCAGTACACTAAGTCAGAGAAAACTTTAAAGGGTCCTTTAATTAGTTGTACTGCAGTGGCGATCAATTTAAAAAAAATATTAACAGAGATTTCTAAAGCTATATGAGATTTTCATACATGACGAAATAAAAAAATTTAAATAAGTTTTGTGGTGTATCCGGTGTATTGAATAAAGGAAGGTGTATTTTTTAAAGTTATCTGATCATTGTTTGTGCACTTTTTAGCTCTGTAGAGTTGGATTTTCTAAGCTCTTCCGTTTGAAGCTTTTTTTTTTTTTAAGTTGGCAATATTTAGGTTTGAATTCAGCGTCCTTGACATTGTTTAGTTTATCGTCGAAATCTCCAACAAACTTTTTATTTTACTCACCCTGCCCCTCCCATGATCAGCTGTTTACTTAATGTGTTTTTTCTTAAGTGAACTCTGACCCTTGAACTGTACACCAAGCAGACGAGACAAGACACGAGTCGTAGTTTCTTGTCGCTGTTTAATATGGACGTCACGCGCGCAGGAGGGAATAGTTAATGTGGCGGAGACCTGAGCTACTTCAGGTGAATACATCAAGATTAGCGGCGACCGTGGACCAATTCTTTTGGGGTGATTCCTAAGAATGTGTTATACCCTGTTTAGAAATACCTTGGAGAGAAGTTTTGTATATGAGAAGGTGGGGGCCACAGGCTACAGGTTATCATGTCGGGATATTAGGAAAGAAAATGTGTGCAAGAGATTGCATATTCGTGGAATTAAATATTATATATAGAATGTCTCTGAAATTGTGTTGTTTTTTTTACGTTATTATTGCCTTTTATTAATTTTTATATACATTTTTGGATCAATCAAATAAAAGGAGCAATCAGTGTCTACATTCTTCCATCTTTTTCAGTCAGCTTGTTGGATTTCCATAAATGGAGGAACATGTATACGTAGCGTTTTTGTTTGGTGTATCTGGTGTACTGAATATGGAAGTGCTGATAATCTATGTCATTCAAAAAAGCATTGGATGTTTTCTGTACATTTTAGTAGAACACATTAAAATTTCAAAGCTTGAAGCACAATGTAATTTTATCATTTAGTTGGCAGCATTTATTTTGTAATAAGCCTCCTTGACAGCGTATTTTTATTTACTTTTTTTCAAAATCTCTCATAATCTTCCTTTTTTAAAACTTCTTAGGTTTTTCTCTGCGTTCTTATAGGTATCAATATCATATCGCTTTCTTTTCTTTTCTTATCTCTGGCTGTATGTATGTTTTAAGAGGTGTCTTTAGAATGTAAACCAAATCTTTTTTATTTTTTAATCCAAATATGGCTATGAGCGAATTACTTTCATTAAATTAATCACGACAATCCCATTATATAATCGATCTAATTACATATAACAGGTTCTAACATTTACTTACTAAAAATGGAGAAAACACATGACTTAAATTTTGAGACATACTAGAATTTTGAAAAATATGATGTATAGATATGTTCATTTTTGGTTTATTGAACTATTTAAAGTATTACAAATAATCGTTGATGTGTCTGAGTTTCAATTAAACACATGCACAAATATTGCAGGCCTACAGACATTGTTTACAAGAATACATGTTTTATTTGAAGATTTTCTAAAAGCCTATGTTGCATAAAAAAAGGGAAAAAATGCACGTAGATCTACACAATCTACAGAGAAGACGCCAAGACGTTCAAGGGAGAGAAAAGGATTACCGAGCAGACGAGAAGACTCCCCAAGAATGTGTCATCCTGGAGACAGTAAGATGTGAACGAGTGTGCTCCTTTAAGCCCTCGACCCATTGTTCGAGCAGTTCCACAGTTCTTTGGCCCGTGTTGTTGTAAGTTTCGTGCGGTGGATTAGAGAGTATTTAATCACAGCAGTCAGATAACATAAGTACATTGGGGGGAGGGGAGTGCATCGAAAGGTAGAAATTAGGTCGCGGGAGAGACGATTACTTTATTACTTTTACGGTATCGATACAAGATAGAGTTATGAGTTTGGACTGCCGTTTATTTTATAAACAAGATTGTCAAAATATGGTATACTGAGTGTCGACAGGAGACAATTACATAAAAGAGTATGGATAGGTTCTACTGTTAGGTTTCAAAAGATATCAAACGTGTGCAGTTTAAATTAAGAATCGATACCACTTTATAAACTAGAATCCACAAGTAACACAAGAAATATATATTTTTATCAACTCTTACTTGATGTTCAAATACTATAGAAAACTAACCATTCACATTTTATGTGTCAATTTCAAAGATAACAAAACAAAATAGGTCGGTATGGGGATCGAATCGAACCTACGATAGTTGTATTATTAGAGCAAGGCTCGATCAACTTTGTTCGCCAGCCATATTGCAATGTGCGAAATATCAGAAAAAAATTATTCAATTATTCAATTTTTTTACATGTTGTTATGAGTTTTTTTACTTGTGGCTTTGACTAAGACGAAAGTGTGTGGTAAAAATAGGGGGCTCGACATGCCTAAATTGTGCCGATGTGCTAAAAAAAATATACCAAAACCCAAATGTGGTAATAATAGGAATGAAAAAAAATTCTACGGCTTTTACGCCGCCCGCTATTTTTATGACGTCAGTCCTCGTTGCGTCATCACGTTCAAGTAAGCGTTCGCACTGCTCTGCACATGTGAACCAAAGCAACTGTGCATTTAGATGTGCAACACTGGTGAGAATACAGATCTTGTCACAGAGAGAGAGGAAGACTGGTCAATGCCTATACGTTATCGAACGCGTCTTTTAGGCTATTCAGAACGAGAAGATTAAGTCTGGTTTCTGGTAGGGAGTTCTGGACTTGAGAAATGACCATTTGATGATGTCAGGGAGAATGACGTGAATGTGGCGCTCGAGTGGGAGAACTGCCGGGTACTTCGGGCTGCCAAGTGACAGATGTCTGGTGGTTTGATCTTGGGTGAAAATCGCCACGTCTTATGAGATTTGAAACGCCGTGAGCAGCTTTAGTATTACTACTGATGTTTAGAAATAAAGGTATCATTGAGTAGGCAGAGTTTTTATTTGGCTCTTAATTTTATTTACAAAGCGGCCAACTGATAGGGCTCAAGCAATTAGACTTTTTTTTAGGGATCAAGCAATTAGACTTTTTTATTTAGGACACAAACACAAATACACACATACACACACACAAAGAGAGGGTTGCTGATTGGTCGTGACATAGGCGCTCCGGGCTGTCGTCTCGATTATCCTTAGTTCTAAGCCTCGCCAGGCGTCAACCCACCGCCGTTCCACAACATAAGCATCATTGCATCTAGAGCTTGTCGGATTCAGAAACAAAAAGTTGTAACCCACCCCCTCCCCCAGGATTCAAACTCGAGATTCTCCTCTAATGATCCTATTTCACCTCCTCCGAGATACGACCAATGTCCATTCCGATAAAATAGAAAGCCCGATTTATTTGAACACATTTTAACACACAAACATGACTTGAATCTTGAGAATTGCTAAAATGCAATGCTCCAGAGCTGAAGATTAAATTGGAATGACATTCTAAATACAGACACAAAAGAAAAGAGCTATCAAACATTTAGTACAACCAGCAGCAGGTCCTTATTTAAACATGAGAGACTAAAAAACAATGACGAGATTTTCTTGATAGGTGAGAAATAAATTTTGCGTCGTAAGGAGTTCAAATAATTTTAGCAGACTTTATCTCGATAAGGTGTCATCATGGTATTGACAATTCCCTCTAGGTCAACACAAGACCAGACTACGTCCGTCTACCTACAGTAGTGTACATTTACATATCAGAGACTAGTGACAGCTATTAAGTGTCTACTTTCATTCATTCACGTACAACCCCCACCCACCCCCAAGATACGCTACATTTCCTTCATGGGCATACAAGTAACCTACCAGATCTAGGTCTCGGCGCATTCACCGAGTTCGGTTATCTAGTCCTGCGTCCTTGAAGGCCTACTGTCTTTTTGACCCTTTCAAAACGTCTCGGGTGTAACAGATTCAACCTATCGTTTGACATGAACCGTCACACTTGACTTGTAGCTCTCGAACACATGGATGGCTCGATGTATAAAATGTGATCGAATGATACCAAAGCTTTTTTTTTTCTCTTTAGACATATTTGATATGAGACATGTCTAACATAGAAATGTGGGAAGTACAGGAAATCGAGAGAAGAGAATGATCCATAATGTCCCGCTTTGAAGTCTGTGTGTAACTACAAGTATGTTTTTCATACCTAGACAAAGACTAAAAAAGACAGGCACAAAGATAAAGGCACATTTCTTGTCCCGTATGCTAGGAAAATATCGTACAAGTTCTCCTTCTTCCCTGGTGCCAATAGAGCATGGAACGGGTTGTATGAATAGGACAGAAAAACCAAAGACATTGCACGAAGTTTCATTCTTTAACTCTATCTCTCCATAATTATTTTCCATGTTCAGAAGGAAGTATTCATTTTTCTCATTTGTATTTCACTAGCCTGTTAGGGTTAAACTTCAATAATGGTTCTCTTTTAATTTGAAAATGTTATAATTGCATGCCCTTTTTTTATATACGGTAACACGAATTAAAGTTTTTTAGAGTAGGACGCTATTGTCTTGTGATCTGCAATTTAAACGATAGAACTTGAACTCAGCTACCGTGAAGGTCAGTTCCACACAGTGAGAATACTTCGAATATATAAAAATTTGTGGGGGCGCGGTGGTTGACTGGGTAAGCGGTTTGGCTTCCGAACCTGGGATTCTGGGGATCGAATCACGGGGAAGACTGGGATTTTGAGTTTCTGGAGAATTTTGAAGGCGCCCCTGAGTGTACCCAAATCTAATGGGTACCTGACTTTAGTTGGGGAAAGTAAATGCAGTTGGTCTTTGTGCTGCCCAGTGTATAATGGGGCAATGCCCTGTTGGAGCTTATTTTGCCCGGTGCCGGCAAAGTATTGATGCCCGGTGCCGGCAAAGTATTGATGCCCGGTGCCGGCAAAGTATTGATGCCCGGTGCCGGCAAAGTATTGATGCCCGATGCCGACACTGTGGAGAGTCGATGGAAACAGTGGCGCATATCTTGCAAGAGTGTCCGCAGCTCCGAGAGATGCGAGATAGTTTGTCTGCAGAGTCACTTGACCTGTATGGGAGCTTAAAGACACTACACTTAACAGCAGAGTTTCTTGCCAAGGTTCTACGGGAGGGATAATCCTTTCAGCCTTGCTACCAAATGGAGTTCATCTCAGGTCTTTGTGCTGGCCATATGACACTCTGCTCCTTAACCGTTAGCCACAGAAACAGATGTTCTTAACACCATCTGCCCCATAGATCGCAAGGTCAGAAGGGAAACTTTTAATTTTAACTTATATATATATATTTTACTTAGAATTCTTTGATATTTTAAAACTAAAACCTTATAACAAATAAAACTTAAAGTACCTAAAAAAAATAGTTTTAAGAAATGAAGTTGATGAGGATATTCTTCAGCCCAGACTCAAAACGCTCTATTTGTGCATCCATAAAGAGTATTAGCTGCTGGAATAGCAATATCCGTTGGGGATTCAAACAAGGTGGCCAATAGCCAGGTAGCCAAGAGCTCCATCGGGACGCCAATACTTTAAAAAAAAAGATTCGTTCAGCTTTCAAAACGTGTTTCCGAGCCGCTTTATTTATAGCAATCGAAGCATCCAGAACTCTCATCAGCGAAGAGCTTAAAAAAACTAATTCCAAACATATTCCATCTTACACGAAAACGTCTCTAAGTCACGTGACTGCATAGTGAACATGCGATCTAAAAGGGGGGGGGGGGGCAGATGATATAAGGTCCATGTTTCTATGGCCAACTTTTAACGACAGTGTCTTGATGCCATCACAACGGCCATGCGCATCTACTTCCCCAACGTACGTCAAATATCTATTTAGAGTTGGGTAGGCACAGGGTCGCCCCCCAAAACATTCCGACACAATTTTCTAATCTTCACCGGGATTCGAACTCGAGATCTCTCAGTTCTGAAGTCAAACGCTTATCACTGGCTCACCATGTACCACACATGTAAAAAAAAAAAAAAGGTTCATTTTAATATTTAACCCTGGAATAGACAAGAAGAAAAATGTACCGAAAGAGAAGGACATGAGAACACATTCCTAGCCGTTGAGTCAGCCAAACATTATTACCAGCACCGTTGTGTGTTTATCTTCTATGTATACGCAATGAGGTTTACCCGTGCATAAAGCCAACAGGCCTGTCTCCATCGAATTGAATTCAAAACCTTGTTTTAAAAATAATACAATGGCTCTGTTGGTTTACAAGCATGTATAGATGTTAATTATAGTTCTAAAAGACTCCTCTCTCTCTCTCTCTGTTTCCTCCCCCCCCCCCTCCCCGCTCTCTCTTTCACGCACATACTTGACATTGAATTGAAGCGCATTTTTGTTTTGAATCGCCCTTTTCATTCATAATGTTTTTACAAAGCTTATATCAACTCATTCTGTCTGTCTGTCTGTCTGGTAAAAAAAAGTGTGTACACGTTATTTCTCCGACACCCAATCTCGGATCGAGATGAACATTTGCACAATTATTTCTTTTACCTGACAACAGGAATCAAATTTAAAAAAAAACAACAACGAATTAGTTGATTAGCTATTTGGTTATTAAGAACTACACTAGCAGAGTGGTTAAAATTTCGGCTTGAGTTCGAATTCAGGTCGTTCCCCCCCCCTCATTTTTTTAAAAAATAAATGCTTTTTATTGTCAATCTAGAATCTACATCTATTACTAATTTAATTAGATTACTGATCCAAACTAATTGATACAACTATGCTTAATTTAAGTTTGTTTTTTTTACAGTAAACACTTCATTTTTTTTAAAATATAGATCCCATTTCTTCTTAATTATCATAATTATGATCATCGCTTATACCGGTACGCACAATGGAAACTACTGAATAGGTCTATGTACAGGTCGAATCAGGTCAAGAGCCGTGCTTGAGCAGACGAGTATATCAATTAACAGAAAAGTGACGTAATTGTTAAGGGGTGGAGGGGGGTGGGAGAGAACGCTAGGCTAGTATAAGTGGGTCATAGTTACCCGAGGTTCAGATCATTTTGGGATTTAGATTAAGTAGTATAGGGATATTAGAAATCCGCCCAAGCCTAATATGTAAGTGACACTAGTTGGGGACAATCTCTGTCTAGCAAGGGAAGGGAATGCGTTCTTTAGGTATTGTGGTATGCGCATCGAACAATCGTCACGAGGGTGCCATTTGCCAAGTTCGAAATTCCCCCCCCCCCCACCGGCTCCCGCTGTCGTCCAGCAGGATGTTCTCGGCAGGAAGTAGAAAACTTTATATCTGACGGAAAGTTCGAAACATTAAACAAAAACAAAACACACAGTATGAAGATGATCGTCGACGGTCTTTCTTCTCCCCGTACTCCCCCTTGGATAGAATCTCCCCCGGTGGCAGGTCCGTCCGTTCCTAGTAAAGAGACACTCGCCTTCTCTATCTACCTCTTTTTTTTTTCCTGGTACTGTTCCCTAAAGGGAGGTCTTTGTGAGCCCTGAGGACCTTGTAATATGGCCATAAAGTGTTTTTTTATTGTTTTTTTTAAGTGGTCAGTAGGTCGTCGTGGGGGCCCAGTTGCCAATGTGATCCTGTTTCGACATTTCCTCATTCACTACACGTTATCAAACGTATAAAGCTCCATTCTAAAAGTATTGAAAAACAATTCTGAACGTTGATGGAATCTTTCGATAATGCTAGTAACGGTGCACTGGCTTCTTTTTTTGGTGATTATGTTGTTGATGCTAGTGACGGGGCACTGGCTGCTTCTTTTCTTGGTTCTGAAATATCACGTGCTTTCACGTCTGAGGGTTGGTTTGAAAATTGGAATAAGATCTGATTAAATCTGACGTGATAAAAAAAATTGTTTTAATTCACTGGACTTATTTCCAGGAAAACGAAACAATACCCGAGAAGCGCATGCGCACATTATTTCACTCACTTTCATTACTTTTGTTCGCATTTTTGTTTTCACGTTAAAGATTAAAAGTTAATTATTTTGTTCATATTTTCATCCAACAAAAGTTTTGATTTTCAAGCCAATATTTTCATGATTTTCTTAGGCAGACTGATACTCTACTCAAACCTCCTGGTGAACGACAGGGGACGGGAGCAGTTCAAATTTGAGAACATTGTGTCGACAGTCCTAAACGCATACTACAATACATAGCAAGGAAGTGAATTATTTGCAGTTTTTTTTTTAAAAAAGGAGGGGGCCGGCTACCGGCTCTTTTGTATGAGTTGTATGAAGGTTCTGCGGGTGCATATCAGCCAAAGCTGCAAGGGTACTCTGTAAGGAGAATCAAGAGGCCTTTAAGGTCATAAGTGGGATTTTTTAGGGTCATAAAAAGGTCTTTCATGTCAAAAGAAGGTTATTTTAGGTCATCAGTAAGTCTTGGAGGTATTAAGAGGGTAAAAATAAAAGTTCCCCTTTCAGACCTTGTAGTCTATAGGGCAGATGATGTAAAGGTCATGTGTTTCTTTGGCCTTCGGTTAACGAGGGTGTCGTGTGGCCAGCATAACGACAAACCGCCTTTACTTTTCCCCAACTGATGTGCTGGCTGGACTCAGAGGCGCCCAAGGATCACAAAATTAAAAATCCAAGTCTTCACCAGGATTCGAACAAGGGACCCCGGTTTGGAAACCTAGCGCTTTACCGCTCAGCCACCGCGCCTCCAAAGAAGGTACTTAGGGTCTACTATATGTAATTCAAAGAATCAGTAACTGGGAAGTGTGGTCGAGAGGCCAAGTGCGCTTGAACTTGGCTTGGCTTGACTACCTAGAAGGGGGCTCGAGGTTCGACACCCGACTCGGGCAGAGTTGTGTTTACTGAGGCAGCACGGAAAACCAACTCCTAGATACCCCCTCCCCCCCCCCCCAACCGGTCCACAAATGAGATTGGACCAAAAGCGCTCTGAGCATGCTATAAGCATGAAAGTAGCGCTATATAAAAGCTATATATATATATATATAACTTTTCTTATATTCAATTAAAGACATAATATCAATTATAGAATGAAGAAAAATAAAAATGCGCTAAAAATCTGTCGCTTATATAGCACCAGTTAACCCTTTAAAAGTTTAGTTGACACACACTTATTCCCACGTTCCTGCACACACATCCACTCAGAAAACTGAGTACAGACATCGTTTTAGTGTCGCATTTTATTCAGAATTTACCGTACATCAGTCATTCGTCATAATACACATCGTGACAGGTGACACTGACATGACAAGACGGACATTCAACAATCTGTCACAATGTGGTTCACTGTTGTAGCCAGTGTGGCCAAGGACAGCACTGTTAGATATGATGATGCCCTGAGTGTAGCCATGTGGGGAAAGGGGTGGTGAATGGTCCATTAAGTTGAGAGACAATAATGATATGACTGGAATGTGACAGGCGAATATACAGCTCAAGAGTTCGGACATGGAGACTGAGAAGCCTAGGAGAGATCTGAATGGAAGGGTGTGTTTCAGAAGCAGGCCAGGGCCCCCTCCACTGACTGTAACGCCACTGGGATGTATGAATGAAAGGATAAAATGAAAAATATACTTCGGTACTATTAATGTTAATTAAAATTTAATACACCATTTCAGCAAACGGGCATTTTTTTAAATATAAATTTTAGATCTAGCAATGTTAACAAATCTCTAAATATCCGTTGCATCACACAGAATAGCATCAATAGTATTCTTTGGTTTAGATTTTGATTTCTATTGGTGACGCCGCTGCAGTCGATGCTAGTCAATTATTTATTAAAGGAGGACATTGACTTCATCGTATGATGCACGACATTGAAAGTTTACCAAGTTCAAGGGCTGTAGATAATGTGGTTTTGATTGACAGATTCGACACGATTAAAATCAATACATTAGAGGCTATAAACTAGCACTCACAATAAAAGTGTTATTTAAACATATAGTTTTTGTTTTTTTACAACTGTATTTATATTTTGGGCTCCATGTCTTAAATTCCAGTAAATGCATGAGGCTTCATAAGTCAACCAGTTCTATTGGGTGATTGACATTTGCCGCATGTTGTGGGTAAGACAATTTTGGAGATGGTTGAGCGACGATAGGTGCCCATCTCACCGGACATCAGTGTTGCACTTAACGAGCCCAAACGAGGTTACTTATTTACATCCACCGGCGTCTTTTTGGTGCATGGGCGTCAATCTGCCTCCATAGAATTCAGTCTCCAGTAATGTCTGCAACCTATTCCCAACCGGTGTCCACTACCCTGAGGTCCTTCATGAAGGTGTTTTGCCAGATCATACGAAAACGTACCTGTCTGCGTTTTCCTCCAGCCGGAGGACGCGTGATTGAATCTGTCGAAGAACATAGGAAAATCTCGTGTTACGCTTAGTCACAACGGTCGACTGCCCGTTCGGCATAGGATTTCTTTGTAACACGATCTCATTAAGTGACTTCCTAAAATCTGTGTAAGCCTTGTCTTCTCAACCATTGGGTTATGGAGGTATAACTTTACCGCTTCGTATTTTATGTAATGGTCTTTCTTCTTATACTATGAAATACAGACGAGAAGATAATTACGTCCCACGCGTGTTCCTAGGTCAATCTAGTCATGCATATTAATCAATGACTTGAATTCTGCCAAGTCATTGGTTTTCATGGCTAACCCAGGCAACCAAGTCCATGCGCTAATAGCACTTGGGAAGAAGAAGCATTTATACAAATTTGTCTTACCATATGGAACCAGGAACGTACATTTATCTTTGTTCGCAAAGTTTTACTGTTTCAATTTATTTCATAAATAATTGCATACTTAGAAAAACTTTATTTTTGTTAGTATAAAAAGACTTAATGGATCAAATGAAAAAAAAAACGTATTAATTTCAAATTAGCAGCCCAAATAAAAGTGAAAAGGGTAGGATAGTATTCGCAATATGCTATGACACTTTGTAACATGGATGTCAACCGGAGGAGAGCGCCGTATGGTCAAGCCAACACACGATGTCCGGTTCCATTAAATGGGCGCTTCTGCTCTGCAGAGTTAGATTTAGACGGATGCTTCATTGACCCACAATCAAGAGAGTGGCTGACCTATTTGACCCAGATGCAGGAAAGTACCTGGCCTCTTTTGACCCAGAAGCAAGAGAGTACAGTGTACCTGGGTCACAAAACGTTTGGACAGACAAAATCATTTGATGCTTTGATTATAAGGTAATCCATTCCTTTTAAGCTTCAAACGAGGAAAAGCCTCTTTCGTCTTTGAGTGCTGCTGCAATTTGCGTAATATGGGTTAATGTAAAAAAAACAACACCCATTTGGGGGGCCCGCTCAAGTGGGGAACCGGGGGGATTTTCAAATTTTGCCCCCTAGCTACGCCACTGACTGAAATATGATGAGATGAAGTTAATTAACAAGTTAACGTGGATGGTTAGTGTTCCATTTGCATTCGATAACAGAAAAATGTTTACGATTTGTAAAAAGTTGTTTAAGCGCAGTGTTAAGATAAGACTATTGATTGTACTGTGCATTGTAGGCTGAGATAGTACTATATATAGGTTGATATAGATCTAGGTTAAGGGTCTCCTTTCTAGACGAGATATTGATCTTTGTCATCTCGATTCTCAAGTATTTTTAAGGATGCTGACACAACCTATAATAGTGATGTGTCTTCACAGTGTCTTTCTTCCTTATCCTTTCACCACAAGGCAGCTCATGAAGAAAATGTGGAGCAACGAACTGAAACTAATTATAGTTAAAAAAAACAAAACTTCAGGACTTAATATAGATCGTAGGTCTACATTTTCCTAACACACTGCTTATTCAAATGTAAACACTCTCACGCTTTAACAAACTATGCTATCAACAACTAATTAGTAAAGCTTTGAATGGTCACTAAGGTCAGACAGTATTTAGCGCGCACACCTGTATGTCTGTCATCAGTACTTTTACACAACTGTAATCATTTAGAATGTAGATCTGGTTCTACTTTACTACCACATTTGTCGGGTACCTACTGGGTTGCACTGGCTATTCAGTTGACTTTACATTCTAAATCTATCTAGCTATAGATCTAATAAGGCTTTTTTTTTCGAGGCATGCAATATTTTCCATGGCAACGAAGTCCCAGCTGTGACCTACATATTTTGCCATATCCAGGGCAATATCTCGATTCTAGTACAGTTAAAAATTCCACATCAAATCATCTAAACCCATAAAATGTAGATCTAGATCTAAGTGCCAAAGAGTTTGGATCAAAGTTGAAAGTTTAAACGTATATCTAATCATATTATTTTAAAAGACTAAGGACTTTACCAAAGGCCCACCTGTTGTACCTAATACATGTATCTAGATCTAGCAAAACTCCCGCAACCTGTGCACATTTTGAGCGTTCCCGCCTATTGGACAAGACAGCAAGAAGCTACAAGTCTATATAGATCATCTAGATCACATGTGTCAATTTACACATATCCAACACACAGAGCTTTAAGCAACACAGCACTAGATCTTGTGCAGATGTAATAACAACATGAGAACAGGGAAGACACCTGAAAGGTTAAAATAAACATTCCAAGTATCATAAAAAAAAAAAAATTCCTGATCTATACTACAGTGAAGGGATTAGAATCTAAGTCTATCTCACCTGTTTGAGCTGTGCCAGTTAAATATATCTAGATTCTAGTTCTAGAACTATTCTAGACCACAATATGCAGCGAAGAGAGATAATCCGTTACTCTAGATCTAATAGATAAGTAGATCTAGATGTAGTTTAGCTCCCGTTGTAAGTTTTATAACACACATAACTGAATTATAATAATTATTATATTATTAGACTAGATCTATTGACTAATCTTAGTCTAGATCTATGTTTAGCAGCAAGGTAATCCACGAAATATCAACGAATTAGTAGACAGATAATGCCACATTACTCCAATAACTAGGAAGAAACTCAGGAAATGGCCTCATTAATCCTTTTACGAAATTAACTTTCGGAAGAGGTCATAAAAATAGCACAGAGCGGTGTCCTCTCGTCTGCTACCTTCGGCACACAGGGGAGACCAATCCCATTCAGTTGACACTATGACGCGTCCCATAGTTCACCTAACACGGCGCGCGATACACACTAATAAAAGACACGCACACACACATGGACAAACACAGCTTCACACACTTTGATGTTAAGGTGTAGGTATCGTCCCAAATAAAGTCAAATCGATACCAAAAGGAGTCCTAAGTATTGTTTTGAAGTTTACGGAGATGTACCGAGACAATACCTAAAGTTGTTTTTTTAAATAGACGCCTATAAGCAGGGTAATTGAAGACCCTAGGCCTAAGCGAAGTGAATTCCCCAATGCAATTGAAAAATACATTAAGACCGAAAAATACTCAATAAATTAAAAACCTTCCTGTAACTATATCTCAATTAACAAATTTCATTTAGCGCAATTTCCTTAAGGGCTCAATCAGCGTTCCGTCAACTTCTAAAATATGTTTGTATAAACCGTTTTTTATTTTCAGCTCAATTGAAAAGGAAGAAACAATGGTCTCCTAACATGTGAAGTTTAACAAGTAGATCTATACATTCCTGAATAGAACTTGAATCATAGTGCAAAGCGTTCCCCCCACCCCACACACACCACCAAACGGACAACCTAGGCAGCTGCCTAGTTAACGTATCCATAAAGCTGGCCCTGCTACAAGACATCAGTTCGACGTGCATGGGTTAAATGGTTAATTGAACTGATTAAAAATAGTTTTAAATAGTATTAGATTCCTCTAAGTTTAGAGTTCCTTCTGCAAGTAGCTTACATTAAGAATGTTTTTTTCATCTACATATGTAGTAATAGTAATATAGTTATTGATGTCTCTATATATAAAGAATTGAAGAAGTGAGGTTGGTTTGTTTGTTTTAAATATTTCGGATGTTCCTATACAATTGATTTTTACGTTCCTAGTAGCTCAAACACCAACTCTTTACAATATCTCCCTAGACAGGACTATGGAAGATGCTCTTTGAAGGCTACGAAGGTTCTATGAGCATTTGAGCAAGATTACCAACTTGCACTTTGTGGACGACATAGATGGTCTAGCAGGGACAGAAGAAGGATTAGCTGACTTGGCGATGCGCAAAGAAAAGACTTCTGCTGATCAATGCCGAAAAAAACCCACAAATTATGACCAGTACCCAACAGGGCTTTAAAAGGGACATCAGCATTGGTGACGTAAAGCTGACAAGTGTCAGTAGTTTTAAATTCCTTGGAGCTGTTGATGAAGGAGCCAAACCTGAACCTATGTCCAGAATTGCACAGTCTACAGCAGCACTTGCAAAACCCATAACAATCTAGACAGACAAGAGCATAGCCCTCGACACTAAAATCAGACTGATGCGGTCCCTGGTCACAGCCACATTCTTATATGTATACGAATCTTGGACGCTGGACTGCATATATTGAGAAAAGAATCCTAGCAATGGATCTAAGATGCTACAGAAAGATCCTGCCCAGGATGACCCGCTAACCACTGTCAAAAAACGTAAACTCAAACTCTTTGGCCACACCGCAAGGTCCTTCGGGCTCGAAAAGACTTTCCTTCAGGAGACAGTATCAGGAAGAAGATGGGAAGACAACATCCAAGAATGAACAGGCCTGTCATTAAATGAAATTCCAAGGCAAAGGGCAGAGATGAATGGAGAACTACGGTTGACAGATCTCGTGTGGTGCCTTAATGGTCCAACAGAGACAGGGATATGGGAAGGTGAAGATGAAGTAGCCCGAAATCTCCCACAGGACGGAAAGGGCTGGTGGCGAGCAGAGTTTGAACAAGGAACTATGGAGACGACAGTCCAGACCGTATATCACATGACCAGGTCTTATTTCTGTGAAAGTGTCAATCAAATATTATATACATTTTTTATTATTTTTTTTTTTACAATCCAAAATATGTATATTTGAATTGAAGACAATTTTTTAAAAATGTATTTTTTTAAACTTCAGGCTTACAACCACCTAACATGGTCTAATAGACTTTTTTTTTGAAGTCTTTTTAAAATTTATTCACTCTCTTTCCTAAAATATTTAGTGTTGCTTTTTTTTTTTTTTGGGGATTTGTTTTGTTTTTGTTTTTTGTCTTTCGGTGCTAATTTGCACAATGAAAATGATCACCGGCATATTTGTGCAACTACCGTTCTTTATGTATGTACTCTTCTTACTGTTCATATTTGTTGATTACTAAAACGCTTGTGGACGGGTGAAAAGGTCTTAAACCAGTGAAACTTTTTGTGAAGTGGTGAACAATTGTTTGGTGAAACAGTAGTGAACTAGTGAAATCGAGCCCTGTCGTGTTTCTGGCTACAAGTTGTGGAATACGTGAGCAGTTGGAATTGAACAATTAAAAGGTGTGTGGAGGGGTGAGGGAAAGATAACTCTTAATTTATGTTTTAAGATATTATAGCAGACGAGAACAAAAAAGTTGAGGGGTAGTAGGGGCGGTGGGGGACTTTGGCAATGGCGCAGGTCGTTCACTTTTAGTTGCCATCACCGGGTGACTCGAGGGCAGTCTAGGGTCAGTAAACCGGTCATCGACATAGTCTACTGACTGGACAAAGTGTCCTTTTTTTCCCCCCTAGCGACGAAGAAGCAATTGGTTGAAGAGGGGGGTATTCTTCACGTTCCAGAACACGCACTGATTCACGAGCCCCATCTGCAAGTGTTCCTGACGTTTGACATTACAACTTTTATATGTTTTAGTACTAAGTTTAGTAATATGTCATCTTTTTCACTTTCTCTTTCTCTGACACTTTTTCTCTTCATCCCCACTTCTCTTTTACTTTTTTTTCTTTCTCTCATTATCGTTCCTTCTCTCTCCTCTTTTTTTGTGTGACTATCTACACATTCTCTCTTCATTTCTTTTTTCTCTTTCTCTCTCTCATTCTCTTTCTTTCTCTCTCTGTTTCGCTCTCACTTAAACTCGCTCTCTCATTCTCTTTCTTTCTCTCTCTCCCAGTCTCGCTCTCACTTTAACTCTCTCTCTCATTCTCTTTCTTTTTCTCTCTCTCATTATCGTTCCTTCTCTCTCCTCTTTTTTTGTGTGACTATCTACACATTCTCTCTTCATTTCTTTTTTCAATTTGGTCTAGTAAAAGAATTAGAGCCTCTAATTATATTTTCCCTATCCACAGTTGCCTTGGCTGGCTTGGCCACGTTCGCAGAATGCCAGTAGGTCGACTTCCACAAGACATTCTGTATGGCGATCTAATAGAAGGCAGGAGAGCCGCTGGTCGCCCACTTTTACGTTATACAGATGTATGCAAACGCGACATGAAGCTCTTCAAAATCGACACCTGCAGCTGGGAAGAGGTGGCACTGAACAGATCCACATGGAGAGAGAGCATAAAGGAAGGGTCTCGGATTGCAGATGCCATACACTACAGAAGCAGAAAGAAGGGTGATAATGCAACGGCGCCTGGTGATCACATATGCCCAACCGCGATCGCAGCTGTGTATCCAGGATTGGCCTCTTTAGTCACACAAGAAGTTGCAAAAGGAAAAGATCGTCTCTCGAGACGTAAAATGCCACAGATATCCACAGTTAAGGTGACGTCATTTATTGACTGTGGACATCATCTTAAGCTTTAACATAGGAAATGTGCAACATCCAGAAGAAAAATGTTAGAGTTACATCTAATTTAATGTAAAGAGTGAAACTAAGAGAAAGAAACCCTAACCCTAAATCGTCACCTTCAACGACCGTTTCTACCCAAGCGCCAAGTTGCGGCTGAGAAGCATAGCCCGGGAGGAGTTTACAACAAGGATCTGATCTGATATGATACATAGAGCTCATTTACCTTTATTTGTGTAACCCCCTTTTTTTGCTCAACAAAATTACACGTCAAACACAGCAAAACCTTTCTATCTAAATACAAAAAACAACTAATAAAATAAAAACAAAGAACATGGAATGTTTCTAATGTTTTTAGCATTGAGAAAGAATAGCGTCAGATGTTTCCCAAACCTTTTCACTGAAGTATTCTGCAGAAAATTTTGCTTATTTTCAGGTTTGGAATTTTTAAATATTTTTTTATAATTGTTTAAATAGAAAAGTAATACATACATGTTATTATAAATTAGGTTGCTTAATTTTTTTCAAGTATAATTATTTTTAAAATATAGATTGATATGATATGATGGAGTGGCGTCAAAAGCCTGTTTGTATACTTTGACTTTGTGGCAACATAATTAGAAAACATTGCTTTGCATAAATAGATTGTAGGAGAAGGAAATATTAAAATTAGAAAAAAGCTTCTTTGCAAGTATTGTGGTTCTCTTCAGATCAACTCAACCAGAAACCTTTTAGTGGTTGATCTTTAATTGTATCTTAGTCTCAAATTACATTCAGGATCTAGATATGTTAAAACTTCATAGTGATATTATATAGAATTTATTTTCTTATCAAGAAGAACTAATAGAAATATTTTACATTCCTGCATTTACTTAGAGATATGCGGTGGTCTACTAGGTAATTCCTCCAATAGTTCGTGGAACACCTATTCTAGCCTCGCGGTGCACTAGGGTTCCGCGTAAGACAGTTTGAGAAACACTTTAAGTGATCTAGATCTAATCCAATATATTTCCTTCCACATTGTCAAGTATATAGGGCTAACTAAATCTAACAGCCTTTTGCCCATAGAGTATTGATATTTAGGGCAGCTTAGACCCAACTACCTGCAATCAAACGTAGACTTGACTATCTGTACTCACCTGAACCAGAGCGTTTCAGTTTAGCGATAAAACTAATTAATCCTGACATTCTCAATTATCCAGTTCTAATGAGAGATTGCCTTGAAAGGAAATTAAAACGGAAAAAAAGGCTCCCAATGCTAAAAACTCGAACTAAAAGTTGTGTCCTTAGCCCATGCGAAGAATTAATTATTCACTGAAAATAAATGGAACTGACTCGGTTAGCAGATAAAAACAAACACGGTGTGTAGCAAATGGCACAGAATATTTACACACGTACATAATATGCTGAGTAGGGAAAGGGGTTGGGGGGTGGGCGGCATGGCAGACACAATAGAAAGTTGCCAGGGCACGAGTTTTGTATGCTGGAGAATTAGACGATTATTATAACTGAGTAAGGGGGGGGGGAAGAGGGGCGCCGGCAATTGGGGGAGGGGTGAAATAATTTGTCCCCCCCCCCATCCCCTTTTCTCTAACACTCATGAGCGTGATAATTTCGTGGAATGACACTCACGCGAACAAGGGGAGGCTAGAGATACAGTTCTATAAACTACATGTAGCCGGAGCAGAGTTAAGGGTAGGACAGATCGGGACCAAGTAGTGACAAGCACAAGAAGGATAACTCATGTAAAATGTATTTTGATGAATTTCCAAGTTACCTCCCCTTATTTAAATTTATAACTTTTTTAATTTTTATTTTAGTACATTTATGTGGGAATCATTTATTTTTTTAATGAGAATGCTAGCGAATTAAAATCTAAAAGATAAAAACATCAATCATGTGTAGATAGATAAAAAAAAATCTGAACTAGAAATACAACTACATGAGATTCCATCAGACTGCTACCACTCCTTATATCCTATTGTATCGTGCATCACAAAATACAGACGTTGCTTCAAAAGAAGTTATTTTGCACTACGAAAGTCCCGCGCTCAATCTAGTCATGCATGTTAATCAAAGACTTTAAGGTTTTCCTGGCCTGACTCAGGCAACCCATTCCAATCTCTAATAGCACTAGGAATTATTGGTTCTGCCAGGAAGCTCCAGAGCAGAGCTTACAAAACTGTGCTTCACGAAACTCTAGTTTTTCCGTAAGACCTCATTAGGTCTTCTACGAACTACTGGAATAATTAACTAGTAGGCCACCACGTGATTTAACCTTTCTAAAAAATAAGCAAAGTGTTCCGCTAAATACTCAGAAATATCCAACATGTTCTGCTAGAGAAAAAGTTTGGGAACCACTGGTCTAGAGTTACGAACACAAGAAAGATCTAATATAAAATGATTCAAAATTTATCAGCAAACTTCAAATTCTGTTTTACCTTTCAGCCACTATCAATTGCTCAGTTATAAGTCTTACGATGTTCTACAAATATTAAACATCGGAACTATAGAAATAATTTCCCACGCACAAAGCTCTATCTCGTGCTTCGCTCACATTTTTACCTTGTTTGGTCTTATACGTTTCGGACGTTCCTTAAGCTAATGCAGACAATGACGTCCTAGCATACACGTCCTGAAGGACGGCAAATAATAACAGCGGGCGTGGATCAAACTCGGGACCTTCGTAACGACGATCCGAAGAGCACATAACACGAACACAGGCAGACTCACTATTTCTCTATTTTATTTTCAACACTTTATAAAGTATAGTTTGTTTCATTAGAGAAATTCTGTCACGTTTTGGGAGTGAAGGGACCTGATCTTTTTTTGAACTAAGATATCGTGTCATGTTTCTTTTGAAACATTTTTCGGATCTATTCAGTTCAAAGCTTCATTCAAACTCGAAATACCATGTTAAATATAAAATACACTTTAAAAAAAAACAACACATAATGGAACGTTGATAAAACTTGGCGATCAAGTTTGTTCAGTCCTTGTACTACAAAGCTCCAAGTAATTGCCTTTGTATTTCTCTATATCAAAGTTCTGTGAGATTATTTGCTAGGCTCTACCATTATGACACTCTGGGGCACTTAGTGCAGAGATTGTACCCTATAATACATGACAAAGTGAACTTTTTTCTTTTATCACAGATTATTTGTTAGTTTTCCAGCTATTTAAGGGTTGTTGTTTTTTTTTTCAACCTAACATTGGTTAAAAAACCCAAGCGTTCTTTCAAGTCCTCTCAAGTCCTAGACATCTACAAATAAAAAAGAAGAAGCAATGATAAGAAAGCTGGAGGAGGTCACAGCTAATGGATCCTAACAACTAACAAGGATTAGCAGGAGAGAGGAGAACAATGGCAGGAGGCGGGAGATAAAGCTACAATGCATCTGTTGGGGGGGGGGAGCTGTTTTCTTGGTTTTTCTGATAACGCCGTGGGAGAGTTCTGGAGTTTCTTGGATCAGCAGCTACAAGGAACCAGCTCTCTCTCTGGTCTGGATGTGCAGTGGAGTTGAAGTGATTGCATCACAGACACACACACAAACACACACACTCGTAAACACACATAATCCACACCCGAGTTCACACTTCAAAAAATATTTTTTATTCAAGCCATCCAATGACTTACCGATAGAACTGGTTGAAATCACATAACCAAACAAAACATTCATGATAGTACTAAATGCATATGGGGTTTTTTTTTTACAAAGCATTTAACTTTTCAACCTAACATTGTTTAAAAAAACCCAAGCAAATGTTTCAAAAGAAACATGATATGATATCTTATCAGATTCTGTCTGTCTGTCGGGTAAAATGTTTATACACGTTATTTCTCCCACACCCATTCTTGGATCAAGCTGAAAATTTGCACAATTATTTCTTTTACATTACAACACAAGAATCAATTTTTAAAAATGAGCCAATCAGCTTATTAACTATTTTGTTTGGTATCTTGAACAAGGGCAAGAAATAGTAATTGACAGATGTGATGGAATAAGTTGCATTAGTCCCCCTGAGGACTCTTGAGCCCTAAGTGAAAATGTATAGAAAAAACGATCATGTAAACATTTACCATGATACCTTCTTCCCTCCCCCTTTCAGAACTGGTCCAGACAAATGATAGGATCATAGCGCATTGAGAAAGCTAAAAGCTAAAACAATTGGTAAAAATATTTCTAATCGCACAGATCTATTATGTCTAGGTTTATTATGCACATACACATGACTGATCTAAACTACGCCTTTATATATCCGACCTCTACATGCCCCGAACTATGTACACAGATAAAAAGCAACCCTAAATAAATACTGTAATTAATCTTTTTTTTTTTGACTATTTGTTTGCTTGTTTATCAAATAACAAAATTGTTTCATTAAAACAAAATCTGTTTTTATTTCTCCATATTTTTATATTTCATTAAGTTCACTATATTTCATTCACTCAGTACTCTTCCATTGTGCTAATACTCCCCAAAATTTTTATACAACACAACTACAACATATCTCATTATTAGTTTGTATTTCATTAATTATCCTATTCACTAAGACCTAATTTATTAAGCCATTTAGTCTACCCTTATGGAGCTTCTCTTTCCACTTATATTCTCAAAACACTTCGCGAGGTGATTTATGCATGTTTCTGTGTCAATAATCTGATTAACTGCCATTCTTGAATTCTTCAATCCGACTTTGAATTGTCAATACGACTTCAATTTCCCATCCATTTCCATTTTTTGATCGTTACGGCTTCAATGTATTCATCTCATGTTCCACATTTCAATGCAGCTTCCCAGATAGCTACCTAAAATTTTGTTTTCGTATTTAATGATACAATCAGCATTAAAATGTGTCTATATTGCTAGACACTTAGTTTAGTTTAGGAACGCACTGTAGTAGACAGACTTTGAACGCGACATTTTCTAGTGACGACATAGGCATTGGGTTAGAGATTATTGTTCTAGAATTTTAGGACACTTTAGCTAAATATGTGGTTTCAAAAACTGATTCCAATTTTATATTTTGTATTTTGATTCACTGTACAGAAGTTGTTGGCTGCTTTGACGAATTGTTATTTGGTACAACTTGGATTCATTACTTTTATAAACATCATCACAAATAAAGGAAACCAACTAGACATTTGTTCTCGTGGAGATTTGAGGTTGCTGTTTACATACACTAATCAGGACCTAATATAAGGACACTCATAAAATCTTATCACGTTTATCCAAGTCCTTTATATTTTATTTTAAACGAAAGTTAGAATAAGTTATAATTTCAATAAACACTCTTTCAACAAAATGTTGTTTTAGGTAGCTTTTTCACTTCCGTCGTGGGCAAATTTTGACTCTATAAAGAAGAATATCTGATCTAGTTTATTGCTCGTTGACTTAGGACTTGTAAGCTTTCTAGCGTCTAGATGTAATATACTGTAAGCAACGCGTGAAGATATGCGAGATACAAGCAGCAGAAAAATGTTAATGCAACGAATTATAACGCACACACGCAAGTACAAGGAATTGTACCAAACACGCACACACACACTTCCCCGTCTTGCGATATAAGCGTTTAAATGTGTCACTTGTGTACACATGTGTGCATAGTAGACTAGAAGCAGTAAATGTATCATTTGTGTACACATGTGTGCATAGTAGACTAGAAGCAGTAAATGTATCACTTTTGTACACATGTGTGCATAGTAAACTAGAAGCAGTAAATGTATCATTTTTGTACACATGTGTGCATAGTAGACTAGAAGCAGTAAATGTATCATTTTTGTACACATGTGTGCATAGTAGACTAGAAGCAGTAAATGTGTCACTTGTGTACACATGTGTGCATAGTAGACTAGAAGCAGTAAATGTATCATTTTTGTACACATGTGTGCCTAGTAGACTAGAAACAGTAAATGTATCATTTTTGTACACATGTGTGCCTAGTAGACTAGAAGCAGTAGGTAATCTCATCAAATGTCAAATCTGCATCTTCTGTTCCCAGATGCTGTAATCTTGACAGACAAGTTTTAATTAGCTCACGGGAGTGTGGGGAGGGTGGTGAAGAGATTCCAATGCTAAAGAATGCATCGCACTTCGTAGCTTTTGTTTTCATTCTTAAATTGACCTCATCTCCAGATCGCAAGAACCTCTCCAGCCAATTGTATTTCTGTGTATAGCTAAGATTTAATTATGACAAATTATATTTCATCCAATGTAACACAGATATCGAATTAATTAAAGTAAATAGCACTTGAGGTATAATCAGTGTCGTAGCTAGGGTGTGGGGAGGAGGGGGGAGAAATTGAAAATCCCCCCCGGGCCCCCACATGAAGGGGGCCCCAAATGTTTTTACATTGAAAATTAAATATTACGCCAAAATGCAGGGGCCCCCAAAGAGGTCAAACCCCTGGCCCCCCAAGCGATGGAAAATAAATTCCTAGCTACGCCCCTTGGTACAATCCACATAAATCCAATGGCTATCAACCTTTTTGCCGTCTGCCAGCTAGATATGTCTTTGTCCTCACATCCACTTGGGAGTAAACCAATATAACACATTGGCACAGCGTTGCCCTCCTTTAACCAAGGGGGATAACATAAAAAAACAGTGTTCCAATCTTTAAACTTTTGAGATGCTTAGGGCGCCAATGATTCCTAAACGTGGACAGACCTAACCTCACTTCCATTGCCCCACCCACCCAACCATCGCACAATGACGTTTAATACCCTTACATCCTTCACCTTTCCCCCAACTTGTTTTGGAGTGTGTGTGTGTGTGTGTATTTTATGTTAAATAGAACGGGAGTATTTATTGTTAGTTGTAGAGAGGGAGCATTAATTTTAATATTAGTCCTGTAGAACAGGGGTGGGTAACGTGTTTTTTTTACCGAGGGCCGCATTAAAAACATTTGGGGACTGGAGGGCCGCATAATTAAATAAATAAAAATTATATCTATCTATCTATCGATCTATCTATCTATATTGAGGAATTAGCAATTTCTTGAAGTAATTTTGCGAACGATTTTTCTTTGCTATTGACTATTTACAATTTTACATCACAACATTTCGCCACTAATGTAGAGTAGTACTTAATATGAAGTATAGAACTGTTTACTCTCGTGCATAATGTTCCGGAACCATAGAACTAGCTTACTAGTTGTTGTTTTTTTATTGTTACTGCTTTCTATTACAGTCAGTCAGCATAAACCTGTTGAAACACTTGATAATTTTCAAACAGAAATAAAAAATAAAAAGCTTGTTCACGGATGATTGTGGTTCCAAATAATGTGAAAGTTTAGCAGCAAAGTTTTTTTCAATGTGGACATACAGCTTTTAGTACCAATGACACCCCTTGGAAGAACTGACCGAGCTTTTCTTTCGGGTCATAATTTGCTTGGAGGTAGGCCTACGTCCTCTGGAGCTGAATCAGCTTCGGCACTAAATAGTGAGCTGAGGGTATGAAAGACTGACTCCAAGCTCTTGACGTCTTAAAATTTGCTTTTAAATTCCACAATCAAGGAATCCATATACAAATCTGTTTTTCACTTACTGGCCTCAAGAAATGGAATAGCTTTTTTTGAAAAGATTTAAGATGCACATACATTACATGTACAAACAACCCATTGAAATGATTCCGATGATAAACATGAAGTCTTTCTTCAACTCTTCATTAGAAATATTAATAATAATAACAGTCCCTGTCAATATCCTTCAAGGAACCTATCAATTTCCAATTTCTACCTTGAGATTCCATGTTCTTCTAATGCTAGACCAGCGGATACTACTGTTATCGAATATCGGAATGTTTTGTTTCCAAATCTTCAATTACTTTCAGAACTGCCAGTCAGGGCCGGCCTTAGATAATTTGAGGCCCTAGGCGAAGTGAATTTGGTAGCCCCAAGTAAAATGGAAACATAAAAATTAACAGCGAAGAAACTGTCAGGACTGAGTTCTGGTCAGCCTGGGTCTCCTGTTTACTGTAGAGGAGAAGGGGGGGCAATCCAGGTTGTTAGTTTCAAAACTGTTATTGTTTTGGGTTGTTTTTATTTAGTGAGATGTTGGGAAAAACATAATGTAACTCATGATAAGGGGGTGTTTTTGTTCCTAGTGCAGGACAGTTGGGTTTTTGTGGATATATAGTCAAAAGGTGGACTCTAACTATTTTTGCTGTATGATAGTGAAAATAATGGAATTAAAGATCTTATATGTCGCATTCTGAATCTTATTTTATCGTTGTATGTGTCACTATGATATGGTCCAGGACTTGGGTACATTTAGCATGAAAATGAGTCTTTGACATTTTGGGGGCCTGTCCAAAACAACTACATGCGATGGATGCATCAATCTCCAGTGAAGTATCTGCTGTATCCAGACAGCATATATCTCTGAGTACTGCAACCTGAAGTATCTACTGCACCCAGACAACGCATATCTCTGAGTACTGCAACCTCAAGTATCTGCTGCACTCAGACAGCGCATATCTCTGAGTACAGTAACCTGATGTATCTGCTGCACCCAGACAGCGCATATCTGAATACAGTAACCTGAAGTATCTGCTGCACCCAGATAACGCATATCTCTGAGTACAGTAACCTGAAGTATCTGCTGCACCCAGACAGCGCATATCTGAGTACAGTAACCTGAAGTATCTGCTGCACCCAGATAACGCATATCTCTGAGTACAGTAACCTGAAGTATCTGCTGCACCCAGACAGCGCATATCTCCAAGTGTGTACTAATGAAAGAGTTCAAGTCCATAAGGAGCGGAAACTCGTCGTCTGTATTTTAGGCTGTTACTATCTAATAATAATGATTTAACATGCCGAATGTGTTCACTATTAGCAAGTAATAGTAGCACCCCTTCGTACGTCTAAACATAAGTGTATATGCAGGGCCAATTTCGTTCCTTATAATTGGATTACCAATACGCTCGTTCCTTAGATTATACTGAAGAAGCTGCTGCTGGATCTCATACTTATATGAATTTAACTTTTGTGGTACATTCTTTTTGGATTATACTGAAGAAGCTACTGCTGGATATAATACTTATATGAATTTAACTTTTGTGATACATTCCAAGTACCGATACCGCGCGTAGGTATAAAGCCATGTTGGGATTACCTGTTGGATTATCTACCTGAAATAGACTAAGAGAAATCACATTATTGGATAACCTTGGACAATTGTCTTTAACCTGTTGGAGTACCAGTTGAACAACATAAGTAGGAACAGAGGTATTAGTATTATTTTAATTTTGCTTTAATTGTTTTTGTATGTATATCATTTTGTGAGGTAATATTGTAATAAAGGACACTGCTCTAGGAAAATGTCAGAGTTTATACCTCGTCCATTTGAGGAGATAGTAGCCCAGGCTCAGATGTTGGGGTTTAAGGGCAAAACGTTAAAGAAATTTATAGAGGCCCAACAGAAAATTGACTCAGATAGACTGACAAGGGAAGCGGAGGAGAGAAGACATATAAGAGAGATGGAGGACAAACAACTAGCAAGACAACATGAAATGGATAAGAAAGACATGACAGTTAACGACAACCCCCAACAGAATAAACAGTTAGACAAAAACCTAAAATGCATGACAGACAACGAGGACTTGTTATTCTACTTAGAACTGTTCGAAACGACTGCTACTGCTAACGACATACCCAAGACAAGATGGCCACTTGTCCTCACTCACAAGTTAAATGAAAAACTAAAATTGTTTATGATACAAACAAAACTGATACATAACACTGACTATGATTTTGTTAAGGGGGAGCTCCTAAAACAAGCCCAACTCACAGAAGAAGCCTGTCGAACACTGTGGCATGAACTTTCCCCAAAGACGGACGATATGAAAGATTTTTATGTCCATTTGAAAAGGACATTTGACAACTGGCTTAAAACATCACAAACCCCAATGACAGTAGACGGTATAATTGACCTTATAATGAGAGACAGACTTTACAGTGTGCTATCTTCTGAGGCCCTGAAAGATATTTTGCTACGAAAGCCTACGTCAGCCCAAGAGGTCTTAGACTGTATTGATCAATTTAGAGATGCCACGAAAGGCTCCACACATATTGTAAAGGGAAGTAACAAAGTAACTAGTAACGATATCCCATATGTAGCTTTTGGTGCCACTGGTCAATCTAACAGTCGTCGCCCGAATAATATAAACACAGAGGGTACACAAGTGATATGCTATAGATGTGGAAAGGGCGGACACATTGCTCGATGGTGTCGGGTAAAGATAAATGAGAATAGAGGGCCAACACAGCAATGACTAAGAGTATTACCAGAAAGGGGGCAACATATGGGATTATTTGCATGTCACACTGATACATATAATTTTCTAGATTATAAAGATAAATCAGTTGGTGGATTGAAAATAGTTGAGGGATTTTTAGGAGATCGAAGGGTATCTGTCCTACGAGATACAGGGGCGAGCATAATTGGGGTCCGAGAAAGTTTGATAGAAGAAAGTCAGAAGATAGATGGGTTTTTCACTTTAAAATTAATAGATGGACAAACTTTTCAGTATCCACTTGCTTGGATAGACATTGATACTCCATTTTTAAAAGGAGTCTTTGTAGCGGCCATGTTCAAGGACCCAATAGCAGATATTATTATTGGAAATGTTGGTCAGGCTAAAGCATTTTTATATGGGAATGCTGTTACTAGGGCAATGGCGAAAGCAGAAGACAATAGGGTCAAATCGGAAGATAATGACAGGATTGGTCTAAGCAAGTGGATGGAATTGGACAGTGATTTTAGAGAGGATCAAAGAAATGATAGTTCGTTAGTTAGATTATGGGAAAAGGCGAAAGCAGGAACGGTCGAAGATAAGAAAAAGGGATTGGTATCATTTATAGTGGAAGAAGGTCTACTTTACAAAGAATTTGAGAGAAAAGATACCCCTGGGGTAATAGAACGACAACTTGTAATCCCCACGAATAGACGTGAACTAATATTAGAAATAGCACACTCTACACCTTTAGCTGGACATATGTCTATAAATAGAACCAGATATCGGGTATATTCGCATTTCTTTTGGCCTGGGGTAGATAAAGATATAAAAACATACATTAAATGTTGTGACCTTTGTCAAAGAGGTAGACACCCAGGAAAAGCTGGAAAGGTAGAACTAGGGCGCATGAATATTATTTCCACTCCATTTGCTAAAGTTGCTATTGATATCATAGGACCACTCCAAATGACAGATCGGAAGAATAGATTCATTTTAACGTTGGTTGATTTGGCAACAAGATGGCCGGAAGCTGTACCACTACCTAATACAACAACACCAGTAGTAATAGAAGCTCTAAGTGCTATTTTTACTAGAATAGGATTCCCGGAACAGATACTCTCTGATAATGGATCTCAATTCAGATCCGAATTATACAAAGAAATATGTCAGTTTTTTAAAATAAAGATTGTTAAATCAACACCATTTCACGCCATGTCAAATGGGGGCGTAGAACGCTTTAACGGGACCTTGAAGTGCATGCTGAGAAAGACGGCCGAAGCAGAACCTAAGAATTGGGATAGAGTTATAAATGCACTTCTGTTTGCGTACAGAGAGGTACCAAATGAGTCTACTAACATTTCCCCTTATGAAATGTTGTATGGAAGGAAAGTCAGGGGGCCTATGTCAATTCTAAAAGATCTTTTTACTAATCAACAGGTAGAACCAGAAATAAAGAATGTGTTTGACTATTTATTAGACCTAAAAAGTAGGCTGGCTGTGGCTTGTCAAATAGCTCAGAATAATAGCTCAAAACGTAAGGAAAATTATAAAAGGTATTATGATAGAAATAGCAAAGAAAAAGATATTCAAACAGGTGATTCTGTCCTTTTACTGAAACCACAGAGACAGAATAAGTTAGCCTTGCACTGGGAGGGGCCTTATAAAGTAGAAAAAAGAATTAACAAGTTTAATGTAAAAATAAAGAAAGGCAATCGAGTAAAAATCCTTCATGTTAACAGATTAGTAAAATATCATGAAAAAAACAACACGGAATGTACGGGTAAAGAAAATAGTGATCTACAACTCTCGGGAAGTGCGTCTCATGTCTTATATGGGGGTCAAGGGGAAGAATTATTACATGCGTGCATAGCGTCCCTTGTAACCGACCAGGAAGATGATAACCAAGAGGATGAAGTTACTGAGTTACCTACTCTTGAGAGTACAAATTCCAGGGAACATATTAGTATCAATACTGAATTAACCGAATCCCAAAGAGAACAGATTCAGACGCTAGTTGAGAAGTATAAAGATATAATTACTGATATACCGGGTAAAGCGAAGGTTAAATCATTCAACATTGAGCTCACAACAGAAAAGCCTATTACACTGAGGCCATACGCAGTTCCTATTCATATGAGAGATGTCTTAGACAAGGAGGTAGAGAACATGATTCAAATGGACATTATTGAAGAGTCTCAATCGCCCTATGCATTTCCTGTCGTTTTGGTTAAGAAAAAAGATTCAACAGTACGTACTTGCATAGATTTTCGGAAATTAAACGCGGTTACCAAATTTGACGCGGAGGCTATTCCAGACCAAGAAGATCTTTTCCTACAACTTAATAGTGCCAAATTTTTTACAAAGATAGATCTAACAAAAGGCTTCTGGCAAATACCAATAGAAGAAAATAGTAGGAAGTACACTGCATTCAGGGTACCAAGTGGTCACTTTCAATTTAAATATCTACCGTTTGGTCTGATTAATTCTCCTAGTTTTTTTAATCGGACTATTAGGACCATTCTTAAAGGACTGGAAAATGTTGTGTTTTATTTTGATGACATTTGTGTATTCGGGCATGACTGGTCATCACACTTAATAGCACTAGAGAAAGTGTTGTCCAGGCTAAAAGAATATGGGTTTACTATCAAGCCAAGCAAACTTGAAATCGCGTATCCTAAAATAACTTTCTTGGGTAATATTGTAGGTGAAGGAAACATATACCCAGAACCCAATAACAGAGACAAGGTATTAAATATAAAAGCACCAAAAACGAAAAAAGAGGTTCGATGTTTGCTAGGTATTGCTAATTTTTATAGCAGATTTATTCCAGCGTTCGCGGAAATAGTATTTCCAATTACTGGATTGTTAAAAAAAGGGACACCGACGAGGGTCAATTGGACTCCAGAATGTGACCGGGCATTAAGAAAAATTCAAATGTGCATGACACGGGATCCTATACTGAAATTACCAGACGTTAATAGACCATTTATTGTGCAAACAGACGCGTCGGACATAGCCATATCATGTTGCCTTTTGCAGGAAGTAAAAGGAATATTCCATCCTGTTAAGTTCTTGAGCAGAAAACTGTTGCCCAGAGAACAACGGTATTCGGTGATAGAGAATGAATGCCTTGCCATTGTTTGGGGGGTGCAACGCTTGTCCAGATATTTATATGGCGCTAAATTCACAATTCAGTGTGACCATAGACCACTGGCCTTTTTGAAGAGCGCAACATATGGGAATAATAGAATTTGTCGTTGGGCTCTATTATTACAATCATTTAACTTTAATGTAGAACATCTAAAGGGCAAACTAAATGTAATTGCTGACTTTCTATCTAGACTAACAGAATAGACCAACATGACATTGATTACAGATAACTGACATTCAATATTTATTCATTTCAAAGTTATTTGTTTGCTAGGATTGGGGATATGTAATTAACCGCCTTCTACAAAAGGTAGAATATATGTTTGCACAATATTTTTTGTTTACATGTTGATATGTGTATATATATATATATATATATATAAATATAATTGTAATTGCTTAGTATGTTGTATATAACATTTACATTTCGGAAAATATGCTTGTTCACTGACTATTTTTTTGTTTACATGTTGATATATATGTATATATATATATACATATAATTATTATTGCCTAGCAGGTTGTGTATAGTATTGACATTTCATGTGGATACATTTTTTTTTTGTACAAACTGTAGGCTATGTTTTAGTACCAAGATTACTTTTATTTGCATGTTGATATATGTACGTTTGGAAAATCTCTTATCGGAAGTTTGTCTGTTTTAAACGAACCCAGAAACAGACAAAAATTAGAGGGGGGAGAAATGTCAGGACTGAGTTCTGGTCAGCCTGGGTCTCCTGTTTACTGTAGAGGAGAAGGGGGGGCAATCCAGGTTGTTAGTTTCAAAACTGTTATTGTTTTGGGTTGTTTTTATTTAGTGAGATGTTGGGAAAAACATAATGTAACTCATGATAAGGGGGTGTTTTTGTTCCTAGTGCAGGACAGTTGGGTTTTTGTGGATATATAGTCAAAAGGTGGACTCTAACTATTTTTGCTGTATGATAGTGAAAATAATGGAATTAAAGATCTTATATGTCGCATTCTGAATCTTATTTTATCGTTGTATGTGTCACTATGATATGGTCCAGGACTTGGGTACATTTAGCATGAAAATGAGTCTTTGACAGAAACTAAACATATGCAATTTATTAAAACCTGGTGTACTTCAACAGTAAATTGAAGATAAGTTTCGCTATTTCGTCTCCAAGTTATTCGAAAGTAAACTTTGTACAAGGTCCCAAACAATCGTAGGCAGCTGCATAGTTTGTCAATGCCTAAGGTCTGCCCTATGCCAAAAAAAATATGAACCTTAGAGTATGTTTTCAGCATTAGTATTTAACAGTTAATGCAGCTGTGTGTAAACCTTCCCGTTATGAGTTTATGGTTGTTAATTCTTCTTTATTTTATTACAAAGCTTGTTTTTCGCAGTCAAATCACGGGAACCATCAGTTGTTACCCTTGCTATCTTTGACAAGCGAACCCAAGTCTTTCGACACAGTTCTTTTAAATAAATACTGGCCTGAACTTGTCTTTGCATTTTTCGAATTATTACCATTTAAAATAATCTTTATTTACTCTAAACTTATAGAATAACGCTTAGAAACAATGTTTCTTTAGCCTCTTTATTATAAGTGATAAGAAACAAAAGTTTTAATAATTTCTATAGTTATTTACCATGATTTATTTTTAATATATTTGCATGTTTATATTTGTTTAATGTGTGGGCACCCCTGATTTCTTTAAGTGTCCGCGGGCCGCATAAAACACTTCGGCGGGGCGCATGTGGCCGCGCGCGTAATTTGCCCACCCCTGCTGTAGAATGATGCAAGATAAGCAGCGCTGTCGTAAGCTGTGCTAAGTATGCAGGACGACTTCAGGATGCCTGAGTTAATAGACGTGTTTTTTTGTAGTGAGCCAGATTTTGTTCAAAATACCATTTTCAATGGACCTCATTCACCAATCGTAAACAAACAAACATTTAGTCACGTGATCTTATTGATAAAACAAAGGGGAAAAACTGTCACGTGACAACCATCATGAATTAAACATGTGATCGTAAATTATATAGAAGAGATAGAGCACCACGTGCTAAATGTTGTTTGTTTACGATTGGTGAATGAGGTCCATTATCACTAAAGTCTACTACATTTATTTATTTCATCTTAACTTGAATTTGTCTCTATTATAATAAAAGTTTCTATTTGGTCTTGTTCACAAGGAAGTTATTCAAGTTATTTCAAGTTTTATAAGTAAATATTTAATATGCCTACGGTACAGCAGTTTAGTTGTCTACAAGCAGTTTGGTGTTCTAAGTCAACGACTCCACCCTCTCCTCTAGAAATTCGTGTCGTAGGAGGCTGTATAATGTAACATTATCTGAAACTGCCGACGGTGGCAGCACATATTTCGTAAAGGTCAAGGCGGCAGGCGGTGCAGCATGTCAGGAACAGTGTTTGAGCTAGTCACGTGGAAGCCAATAAACAATGCTATGTGTAGGTGAGTGTTAGAGATACACAGAAATCAACGTAGGGCTTAGTGTGCGTGTACAGACTATATCATGGGTGCTAATGTTTGAGTTTATGGTGGAGTGGTGGGCACTTTGCACATTTGGGTGTAGAGAGGGTAGAACACAGTGTTACCCTACGGTTGTACCTGGGATGGTACCCGAAGTAGTGACCTTAAATGATAGCCGGGAGATATGGCCCTAAAATAGTGGTTACAGGAATTAGTGACCTGAAGGTTTACCACGAAGTAGGGACCTAAAGATTTACCCCGGAGTAGTGACCTGAAGATTTACCCCGAAGTAGTGACCTGAAGGCATACCCCGAAGTAGTGACCTGAAGGCATACCCCGAAGTAGTGACCTGAAGATTTACCCCGAAGTAGTGACCTGAAGGCATACCCCGAAGTAGTGACCTGAAGGCATACCCCGAAGTAGTGACCTGAAGGCATACCCCGAAGTAGTGACCTGAAGATTTACCCAGAAGTAGTGACCTGAAGGCATACCCCGAAGTAGTGACCTGAAGGCATACCCCGAAGTAGTGACCTGAAGGCATACCCCGAAGTAGTGACCTGAAGGCATACCCCGAAGTAGTGACCTGAAGGCATACCCCGAAGTAGTGACCTGAAGGCATACCCCGAAGTAGTGACCTGAAGGCATACCCCGAAGTAGTGACCTGAAGATTTACCCCGAAGTAGTGGCCTGAAGGCATACCCCGAAGTAGTGACCTGAAGATGTACCCAGAAGTAGTGACCTGAAGGCATACCCCGAAGTAGTGACCTGAAGATTTACCCCGAAGTAGTGGTCTGAAGGCATACCCCGAAGTAGTGACCTGAAGGCATACCCCGGAGTAGTTAATTGAAGAGGTAGTCTGGAGATATGGTTTGAAATAGTATTCTGGAGAAATGACCTGAAATAGTTGCATTAAGGCTTAGTAGTGACATATCGTGATAGTCAGGAGCAGAGGCGTAGCGAGCCATGTGCGTGTGGTGCGGGCCGCACGGGGCATTCACTGGAGAGTGTCTCCAAACTTGACCCCAGTATGAGCTCTGCAGTAAATACATGTAGCTAATTCATGAACAAACAATACTTTACAGCTTGCAATTTAAACTAAAAATTTCTTTATTTGCTATTCTCAGATATTGATTGTTAGTTGTAAGCTGAAGACCAGCTTGAATAAAATGTACTCGATTCCTTTAAATCTCTGAAGACACATGGTACATGCATTGTTCAATACACTGGTTTTATTTGATAACAAAGTAATGATGGTTCATTGTTCAGTACACTGGTTTCATTTAGACTATACTTCATTGTTCAACGCGCTGGCTTTATTTGAGGGACAAACTTAACCGTTGGCTATAGTAACAGATGACCTTAACATCATCTGTCTAACAAATCTTAAAGTCTGAAAGGGAAACTTGACTTTTTACACAGAGCTGGGACAGAATGAAGTTAAGACTGCTTCATTTTCTTCCACACCTTACTCGGTGCAGTACTTCTTGGGGTACTGGTTACCCCGGGAAGATATTCATTGGGCAAGTTATGGTCAGTAAAGTAAGAAAAGTACTCCCTTTCAAACTTTAAGATCTGTCAGACAGATGATGTGAAGGATTTCTGTTTCCATGGCCGGTGGTTAACGTGGGTGTCAAGTAAACAATGGCAAACCGCCTTTACTTTTCTTAACTAAAGTCAAGTACCCTTAAGAGTTGGGTGGACTCAGAGGCGTCGTAGAAATTCGGAAGAGAAAAAAAACCAGCCTTCAACGAGATTGTCTCGGTTCGGAAATGAAGCACTTTACCACTCGGCCACTCCAGTGCTAGAGTAATTCTTAGTATAGATGAGCCTATACACGAGCTTGGAAGGGGACCATCGTAAGAGAAAGAAAGACAAGAAAAAGGTTGGAGTATGACAAAACAAAGGGATTGGAATATTGTTTTTTAAAAGATACTTATTGCTTTAACGTAAGTAAGAACGGACTCGTGTGTCTTCTGTGAGAATCTCTGACTGGATTGGTTGCCATAGCAACACAATTTAATAGAACGTTTAATAACCGTATCAACGACCTATGAAGAGGGCTGGAGTTCGAATCCCGACTCGAGCTGAGTTGTGTTTGCTAAACGCCTAAAGACAGCACGAACACCTTCTACCTTATACCCTTGTTCCCTCCCTACGACCCCCCCCCCACCCTCTATTTCCACAAGAGAGATAGAATTAGGGCGCACTGACCATGCTATAATGTTAGAGATGCGCTTTTCGAAGGCAAATAAAAGATCTTGAGAGGCTATTCTTTTTATTAGTCCCTTAGTCCTTACGTTTAAAAAAAAGTACGGCCAAAACCCTATCTACCTGGTTAGATCTATCTAATATAAAGGAGTAGTCATGATGCTTGCCCCTATATTACGATGGGATTTGATTGCCCTATTAACACTGTACAAGAGACTTGCAACACTTAACAAAGTGATGGTTACAGTAGGTTTGGTAATTAAGGACTGACCTGGCATAAGGTTAGGCACGATATTTGAGATCCGGTAGTTGTAGTTCGGATCCCTCAGCATCTCCGCTTCTTGTGGGTGGTTGAACCGGAAGTAGTTGGATCGCCCAAGGCAAAGCATGGCTCCTGATATTCACGAGACGAAGTGGTGAAGTAATAGCCATAGTGTTATATCTATCTATATATCCAATCTCTCACTATATCTATCTATCTATCTGTCGCATCTATCTATCTATCTATCTTATTTTTCTATCTATCTATGAAATGAGCTGTCATACTTTGTGTGTATGTGCAGATGTGTTTTACGTTGTTAATATGATTATATAATATTGTTCATACATTATAATTTCGTTTATAATTTCGCTAAATGTTCTCTTTGTGGAAACTAAGTTAAGCTTTCATCATCTGTTTACGTTAGAACTTCATCCTCAACTTAGAAAATAACGTAAACCACACCTGGGAACTTCTTATTGTATCTTGCGAAATTGTGCATTTAACAAAGATTAATGGCTATCTATGGTTCGTTACAACTAGATGGAAGTGTACTAATTTATATACAAATATTTATACAAAAAAGAAGGGTAGTAAAGTATTGTATAAATATTTTTACTTGACATATAATATATATTAGTAGGCTACAAACATTGTTAAATACATGTCATTTGGGAAAATGAGCCTGTTATTTTTTTTTTTATCATTAGAAGTCAGGAGCAGATAATCTCTCCCTGACACTGCAAAGGATCGAAATTCGAAAAATGGGGGGGAAAAAAATCTTGTAGTCTCCCTTAACCGTGTCCACAAGTGCATTTTCTTCTGTGGTAGGTTGCAATAATATCGGCGTTTGAATCTTTTTTAGGTATGTTCGGAGCTTTGAGAATGTTATTATTATTTATTGTATTTAATTTTCGATTACTTGATCGTAGAAATAACAATATCTCTAATAATGTAAAAAAAATTATTTCCATTTTTTTAACGCAACAACTGGAAGCAAAATTGCTTTGGTTTTGACTTTTGCTAGATCTGGTAAACATTTCGACCCTCAAGCAATCAAAGGTGGATGTGTTTCAAATCGTATAATTTTTTTTTTACTTCCTCAAACTTTTACGAGATCATATACAATTCGTAAGGTTTATCTTGAAAATCATCTGCCTACTGCCATTTTAAAGCCATTTTCAATACCTAGTTCAATCCCTCTTTGGTAGGCCTACTCTCACAACGGTGTGTCTTCACAGAGGCTGCCGTCTGAACCTTGTTGATGTCTAAGAGCTGAGCCGAAGGCTCTTCGAGCTCTAAGTTTGAAAAAAAACCTGCTTGGAGACCAAACAGTAAAAAAAAAAAAACCTGTGTGAACACACAGTTCTGTTTGGGAGAGACCCTAGACAATGCCTATATAAGGCATTGCTGTTGACCGATGCGTTCAGCCCCCGACACGTGGGCTAGAGACACGGCCGAAGGCCGGGAATGCACCGGGGACTTCTGCCATTTTCCTTCAATGTACCAAGCTAGCTGTGCGGGATCCGCCATTTATGTAACGGTCCCTTTGAGGAACAGCGCATGGATGTGGGACTGGGTCTGAACCAAGTATTGAACTCAGACGTGCCAACAGAGCGCCACCATCTGGTGACCTGGAGTGAACTTAAGCATACAGAAATAGTGAGAGCATTCAGGGGAAACAACAAAGTCGACCGCTGCAGTTTTATTTTAACGCGATTAGTAAATATGTCCATATTAAAACAAAGTGATTTTAAATAATTTAATGTTAATTTAATGCTATGAGAGATTAAATATACAAATATACATTTGTTTCTAGCTATGAAAAGATAGTATATGATAAATGCTGAATAGCAAACAATATTAAAAGCCCATCGATTCGTATGTGTATAGTTTGGCAACAATAGTGTATCATAGAGCAACATCATAATCATTGATACAATTAAAAAAACATCCACAATATAAATAACTTCTCATTACTGATCCCACACAGCTAAAACCAACCTAGAAATCCCCTCACATCTCCAAGAAGGCTAAAATAAGAATCTTTAACTCTAATGTCAAGGCGGCTTTACTGTATGGTTCTGAAACATGGAGAACAACTAAAGCAACAACAAAAAAGTGCGGACCTTCATCAACAGATGTCTGAGAAATATCCTAAAAATACACTGGTGGGAGATAAAAGGGCAAAAAATATAGAGTTGCAGATCTTATAGAGGAAGTGGAGATGGATTGGTCACACCCTTAGAAAAGATACCAACAACACAGCTAGGCAGGGCTTACCAAAAGTGGAACCCCCAGGGAACAAGACGTAGAGGAAGACCAAAAAGAACACGGGGACGCAGTATACTAGATGAAGCCGAGAGAACCGGAAAGAGCTGGGAAGCCATCAAAAAACTAGCAAGCGACAGTGGAGAGTGGCGTGTTTTTGCTGAGGCCCTATGTTCCTTGAGGAACTCAAAGGAAAGATGATGATGATGATGACTGATCCTACACAATATAATCTTAGTACTATATACAATTACAAAGATATAAAAAAATAATGTGGATAAAATCTTGATATAGATCAATAATCAAGACTGCCAGTGAAAGAATATTTTGACGGGCGATAGTTCATCCTCTATGTGTGCTCTAGAGTGTCTTGCCACTAGTTCCGTTACTGGTTGGAAGAGTAGTCTTGCTTATCTCTGTTTTTTTCTCAAAGGAAAGCGTTATTTGTATATGTCAGTGAGTGCAAACCACGAATCAGACAGTTCGAAAAAAACAATCTCCTGGAATTCCTCGTGTGAACTTAACAGAAAGGTAAATCATGGAAGCCAAGAATGCAGGTAGTAATGGAAACGTCTGGCCAGAAGTAACATTAAGTTGAAAGACCTTCAGATAGACTAAATTTTCTGATACCTGTATTTCTATTTAAGTCAGGGGCACTCATTAAGCTTAAAAGTTTATAGGCATATAATAAAGATCAGAATGTCTGAAAAGGAAACTTTACTTTTTTTTTTTTTCACTTTTAATACTATGTACGTGATAAGAGTTAATTTTTTTTACTAATATGATCTCTCAAAATAAACAACTAATGAATGAAAAAAAAAACACACGTACATTTTACAATACATTTTACATGGTCCTTGTAGAACCCTCCGGATTTCGAAAATCTGTTTCTAATTAAGAAGTTCGTCTTTTGCTATGTGTCGATACGTAGCTCTGTATTTACAATTTTTTAGTGTAACCCTACTTGACATGCGTAAAGCGCTCTATTTATCTGCTCTTACTCAAATAGATATTCCAAACAGTTCACAAAACGCAAGTACTTAAAATATCGCAAAGTTAGATTTCTATCGGATATCTGGCATACCATAATCAGATATCAGGTTCTATAGATTGTGGAAAGTATGTCATCTCATCCGACACCAAAAAATGAGCGCAACAATCAGTCAGTTACTTGGCTCAAGGAATCACAGTCAGATTGAGGGCTAAATAGATGTACATCTAATTCATGGTCCAATTGATTACAGGTGGGGCCAAAAGATTAATAAGTCATTGGCTCCAATAGATCACACTCACCAATATAAGAAATGTAAGGTCACATGCGTTCAAGCGAATTAGTTACATCTTGATCTACTTTTATTTACTTTAATGTGGCTGACAAATATATTGGCATTGTCTTTGATTCCGAAGATTAAGGATGAGTGCAGCATTTCACATGACAAGCTGCAATCCACATATTTTGCTATATCTAAGACTGACAAAGCCGTTGTCCGTGGGAGGGGGGGTGTACTTAAGTTATATTTTCGCCGTCTGCGCATGTCTTAGCAAAGGGCCCTTCAATGGATCTCAAATTTGTATTCCGCGACCTTAGTGACAGTTCTCCAGCTGTGTCTTTCAGATGCTATCCGCTTAAACGCGAGCTAAAAGGAGGGGGGGGGACGTTTTAAAGGCGGTATACCCCCTCCCCACGGAAGCACTATAAAGATCAAATGAGGCGCCGCTTGGCTCTCACTGGTATTGTGAATAATTGGATAGTGTTACATCAATCTAGTGTTGTTTTTTTTTCAACTTTGAACAACCTTCTTGTAATAGAAAAATACATTTGAAATATTACAAAATTTTGTTTACAAATAATTTACAAGTGGGACATTACAAAAAAAATCAATTTTATGTCATTCGTCTTCAACACATTTTATAATTGCTACAAATTTAATGAGTCTGAAGGCTATTAATCTTTCGCTAATTACTCGCATTGTTTTTTTTTTATTCTTTATCTGATTTCTCCCTGACAGTGATCCACGGTTGAGTGGTGTCAACCTGATTCACTTAAGATGTCTCACTTCATCAAACACCATTCCCAGGTGTCCACAAACTGAGCCCAGGCATCGAGCATCCAAATTGTTTTTTACTTTAATTAGCATTTTCAATCGTGGGCATTTCCTGCGAAGTTTAAACATTGTTTGTATTGACGCACCAATCTCGCAGTAGCATATACTTACACGGTCAATTAATTAGTTTCGGAGAGAGAAGCTACGCTCTGAAGTGTTTGAGTTATTTAGGAGCAATTTAAATTGCTCTAAACGCGGGTTAAGTGATAGTCGATAAGGTTCGATAATTCTGTTTGCATCTGCATAAAGTGTTAGGAGAGTTATATACCTTGTTATACAAATAAAAGCCTTTTTTTTTTTGGTCTCGGCACATTTATAGATCTATTTGACCACATTAAAACAAACACTAGAAGTAATAAATTGGAAAGCATGCCATAGAGTATATGCAGAATGGCAACAACCAGAGGGTACGCCCTAACTGTGACGCTAGGGATTAGATCTACTCCAGTGAATCAGCCAATGGGTGCCGATCCTGTCTCTTACGCGCTGTTGAGGTCTTTTGACTATTTCTACTACCCTGTCTGCTTCTCCCTCAATGTTATAGGCACAGTGACCAATATAGCGAATCTGGTGGTCTTTTTCAGGATGGGCCTGAAAGATGTGGTCAATTTCTCATTTTTCACGCTCGCTGTGTCAGATATGCTGTTCTCCGTGGCGATGGCCTTTGTGGTCTACGGGGGGCTCGTCCTAACGCTGGCGTTCCCCAGGGAGCTGTGGGCGTATGACCTTGTCCCCTTTTCCTTCAACTTCATATTCTACACCGTCATTTTCAAGGACACGACTGTGGTGATAACTGCCTACATTGCCGTGGCTCGCTGCTGCCTGGTGGCGCTGCCCCTGCAGTTTAAGAGCATTTTCACCTCGGGAAGGACCCGGGGCGTTCTGGTGACGATTGTAGTTGTGGTGACCATCCTCCATCTCCCTTTGTACTTCACGCAGGGCGTAGCCTGGGCCTACGACGCCAGGACCAACACCACGCGGATCTACTTCTGGCAGGTCGACGCCAGGAGGTACACCCTAGAATACAACGACATTGTCGTCAAGAACATCATCCCCAACACATGCCTAGCCATCATCATCATCTCTCTGGTGGTCATGTCTGTCAAACTCTCCGCGGCGTCCAAATTCAGAAAGATGATGTCAAACAACGCAAACAAGCAGGCAGAACATGACCTCGAGAAAAAGAAGAGCTCCTCCCATCAGCTTTCCCCGAAAGACATTCGAGTCGTGAAAGCCGTCTGCTCAGTTGCCGCGCTTTACGTCTTCAGCACGCTGCCGCTCGTGCTGCAATCCATCGCGCGACTTGTAATCCCAGAGTTCAATTTTGGAAAAAGTTTGCAGAACACGTACAATTTCGTGATGGTGTTTTCAACCACAGTTGGCAACTTTAACTCTGCGTTTAACTTTTTTCTTTATTTCAAATACAACACAAAGTTCCGGCACATACTTCTAGCAGGCTGTACACCCCCAGATACAAAATAGAACATTCCTACTTCTAGCAGGCTGTACACCCCCACATACAAAATAAAACATTTCTGGAGGACACAAAGAACTTTACAGAAAACTTCGTAGATAAAATTTAAAAAAAACACCTTTTAATTCTTAATTATAAATATATAAATGTGTTTAAATAATTAAAAAAAACATTTTTTTTTCAAATCTTGTGTTTATTTTATAAGTTTTATAAATATTAGTTTTACATGTGCCTAAGACCCGTTGCTTTGATCCCGATACTTTAGTCTCTGATGTCTTTCATTTAATTTCTCTCATTTAATTACACATTTTTTACTGTTGCACTATTTTTTTAAAAGTAATATAGTCGATGCATCAACACTAGCTGCTTAACACATTGAAGCTTTTATTAAGCTTACAGTCAGAGCCAGCCTTAGCAGTGTGCGGGGCCCTGGGATAGTGTCATATGAGGGTCACGATTAATTGAACGATGGCCTCATTGTGACAAAAGATTCGCTTCCTCGCTGGGCCTAGGGCCTCTCTCGACCCACCCACCCTCACTTGGCCGCCTCTGCTTACAGCTGAATTTAATGTTAAGATTGAATAGTGCTTTCTCTTTTTTTCTATACAGAATTAGAACGGGAGTTAGGAGTTTAATGACAAGTTGAGGAATAAAGAATCAGTGTCTTAAAAATATTCATGTAACCCATTGACTTGCACGTACGCTCAGAAGAGGCGCCTGATTCTTCTCGACGGTAGGTTACTATAATCAGTGCAGGATTTACCTATAAGCAACACAATCTAGAACCTAGAGCCACACTTTCTAAGGAGCCGACAAAAAATAGTCTAAATTTATTATAAATATAATGATTTCATGTTAATACTATATTAGTTCACAATCTTTAAACATCTTACTGTATATCAGTTTAACCGAGACCAATGGTTATAGTAGGCCTGAACACAAACGTGTGATGTGGCAACCTGTGGTTAGTGGAGACCAATAGCTCGTTGACACGTCACTGGTCTGTGTTCAGGCCTACTATAATGACTTGTCTTGGTTTAACACTCTAGGTATCCGAAAACAATATTGGGCACATGTGTATAATATCAGGACTTATACAAAAAAAAGGCCCAATTATCTCAAATAGCTTAGGGCCTTATCAAGTCTCAATACGGTCCTGATTATCAAACGATTGTGAGCAAGTGAGCTAATAGTGTTAGTCCAGGTCAGTCAAGGACTTTTTACGCATGCGCCTTTGTTTGCATTTTCAAACACGTTTGTCGTCTGCGAACTTGAGTCTAAGTAAACAACAAAAGTAGATCTAGCACTAAGAAACAACAGTAGTAGATCTAGCACTGAGAAACAACAGTAGTAGATCTAGCACTGAGAAAAAACAGTAGTAGATCTAGCACTGAGAAACAACAGTAGTAGATCTAGCACTAAGAAACAACAGTAGTAGATCTAGCACTGAGAAACAACAGTAGTAGAACTAGCACTGAGAAACAACAGTAGTAGATCTAGCACTGAGAAACAACAGTTGTAGATCTAGCACTGAGAAACAACAGTAGTAGATCTAGTACTGAGAGTAAAATGATATAAAACAAGAAGGTAAATATAATCATAACTGACGGTTGTGTCAACACAGGATTTTAATGAGTTAATTCATAGGAGTGGAAAGATAGAAATGCGTATTATTAAAGAAATAAATTCTATTAAAAAAATATCAGATTAGAAGTACTTAATGAAAATATACAAAAAGCATTAGGAGACTTCAACGCATACGGAATTATCATTGTAGGTTGTCATCTTTGTTGGGTAAGTAGAATTAGTTAGGTTGTTGTTGTTTTTTATTCCGGTGTAGTGATAAGATATATATATATATGGCTCCTTTGTCTCGATAGGCAATGGATGCGCCCAAGTGAGTCACTGGTTTTGGCTTAATCTTGAGACGGGGCAGAATCTGGTGTGGCTAATCAAGCCAATTCTAGAACGGCAGACTTTGCCACAATTCATATATATATATATATATAAACCTTTAACCTTTCACCTTTAGCCTTGCAGAATCCAATGTCAAAACTCTTCCGTTTGTAACACCAAATAATATCAATCTAGAGGTTAAAGGTTACTTCAATGACAGAGGCGTGTTTAGCTACATATATTAAATGAGTAATTAACTAGCGGCAATAAGATGATCTCTTGAGATATTGGATGAGTTGATTGTGAATCATAACTTTCAATGATCTTATTAGCCTCTTATAAGAGACATATAACTGTTACCTTTTTTTCATCACCTATTTGCAACATTTTTTCTTTCACAACTGATTGTAAATTCATTAAACGCTATAACAATAAAATAGTGTACTTTCATGAGTCCATACATTGCGCTCACGGGTAGAGTTACTGAAGAGTGGTCTGGAGTTGTTGCCAAAATGGTATAAATTCTTTAGTTACAAAGGGCTCTAAAATTGTACATAACAGATATCTAAGCTAGATAATAAAAAAAAAACAGACAAAGAGTTTGTTGAAAAATAAGATTTCTGCTTTGTGTATAAGGAGTTTTATAAAATTGTTTATAAATACGGGTCTTAATTTATAGCTCAACCTTTGCCCCAAATCTGATTTGAAAGGCTGATGGCGATATATTAATTTGAAAAAAACAACGAATACATCAATGATTCAATAGAAAGATAAGAAAACCAAAGCTCAGATCTAACCACCACGTGATAGTTACACTAACTGTTTGAACAAGTTTAACTGTAGAAGGTTTGTTCTGCTGTGCAAATAATGACAACAAACCTGTTAAATGGCATGGCCCGCACCAGATATCATACTCTAGCTACGCCATTGTATCCATTTATATACGACAGAGTATGATTGCAATACATGTTTGTTTCAATCTATAGTTTAATATCAAACACCTTACATACAGTTGTATTTTGTGCATGTGTTTTCCAAACAAATGAGTTTGAAAGGGAACATTACGTTTTTGTTGTTTTTACGTTGGCCTTTAGTTAAAAAGATTTTAAAATGTTTAAGCAGCAAACGAGTTAGTATTAAAGCATTTATAATAATCATGGTGCCTAGTTAAAGGGTTAGTTGCTGCACACCAATCGACAACCCACAGTTTGACAAGACTCACCCGGAAGTGGTTTCTTCCTTCTTGAGAACAGATGATACGGGTAGGTGCAGGAGGTCATGAGAAAGTCGTTGATGGCCTCTACGTCCACACTTCCGGTCTCGTGGAGGCTGGAGGTCATGGCCCGGCTGTTGAGGCCTCGGTCACGCATGGTTACGTCGTGGGTGATCTCTTCCGGGTTGGACATCCGTCCAGTCCCCGACGGCGAGGATGTGACGAAGGAGCTGACGGACAAGGAAGAAGAGGAGGATGTTGCAGGCACAGCGGAAAGTGACGCTGCTGATGTAGACTTCTCTACCTTTGACTCGACCTCCATGGAAGACGACGTCTGCTTTGCATCGCTGGGGCTATTTTTAGATGTTTTGTTTTTTTCAATGAACTTGAATTTTCCGAAAAGTTTACTTTCTTTCCCGTAGTCCTTGTTTTTGTGAGTAGTCGCCCCTTGCTCGAAAAGATGCGCTTTTTCTGAAACTGAGCCAAAAATACATTTCTTTGTTTTGGATGAGTCTTCAGGTCGAGTGGCTGGCAAATTATCTCCCGGTGAGTTGAGTGAGTCTGTTACTGACGAGTCATTGGAGGACGCGGTCTCCTTATGGATACTGTTGAAGCTTGAAGATTGGTTCGACGAAGAGGATGACTGGTTAAGCTTAGAGTCCTGCTTATGATCGTGTCCCGCTGGACTGTGTTTTGAAGGGTCGAGGTTAGGAGATGTGTTCTGCTTGTAGGGAGTTATGTTTTCAATTTCCTCGTAGCTCGGCTCCCTTCGTTGCAGGCTGTAAATGGAGTTCGGGGACTGGCTGAGCTGAAGGTTGCGGGGAACGGTACAGAATCCGTGAACGCTGGAGAGAGGGTAATCCACGGGTTTGATGGAGCTCGGCGCTGAGGCAGTGGAGAGGGGCGAGGTGGACGGGGATGGGCGGTCAAAGTAATGACCATCAGAGTGGTGGTAGAAGGAAGGGATGGCCGTGGCTGAGGATGTCAGCAGCGACGAAGAAGACTTTGATGGCCGGCTCTGGCTTTGCAAAGTGGCACTGTTATACTGCAATGAGAGCGGAAGAGTCTGGGTCACATACGGGTATCCTGATTTCTCTTGCGGTCGATTTCTGTGGTTGGCCAAATTGTCGTAATACGGAAACTGTTTACTCTGCTGGTTTAAATCACTGCGTAGGTTCGGATCCGATCCAGAGAGGGGCTGTTCAAACTGGGAGAGTGTGGCTGAGGGCAAGTGCGGAGTGGAGCAGTGGCCATGGAGGCTTTGGAAAGCTTCGTAATATTTCTTCAAACTGGCTTCGTAGCGGGATGAGCCCTGGGGATCGAAGTGCTGCTTTGATGTTGGAGATGCAGGAGATGTGTCCGAGCTTAGACAGCCGTCGCTTGAGTTGGGCAAAGGGGTTATGATGTTGGAGACGGGCACTCCGTATATAGGAGATGAGTAAGAATAAGTAGGGGTCTGTTGAGGCTGAGGCATTCCCAGCTCTTTTCTGAGCTGTTGGTGGTAGTTTAAAGTAGCCGCAAGTCCACTGTGATGCCCAGGGCTGTTAAGTACATTCGATGATTTTCCTTTGCTAGCAGATTTCGAGAACTTGGAGTCGGCTTCTCTGTCTTTAACGCTAAGAGGTGATCTTGAAGAGGCCCTGTCCTCCATTGGGACGTCACAATATAAAGGTTCTGTGTCGCTCTTTACCTCATGAGATCTGGAGTTTCTAAACCAGGAGTCATCGCTCTTAGGGCTCATACTTTGGCTTCGTTCTTGTGAGCTATTTGGCTCGTCAAATTTCAGTCGTAAGAGCGCGTCTCTGGAGCGATGCCCCGAACTGGAATCAATGGAAGACCAGTTGTCAAAGTTAGGAGGGGGAACTGGTCGGCGTTTCGGCGTTGAAGTCAGGAAGCTTTGGTCGTTTGGTAGCTGAGGGTTAATGTCTGTTAAGGATTCATCCTGCGCCTGTCTATAACTGGCCCTTGTCTTTGGACTATCCAAACGACTTCTCCCACTGCTAGATCTGTCTTTGATTACCTGTCTGGATTGGCTGTAAGATGGCTGTCCATCAGAGCTAAGAAAACTCGTAGCAATCTCATGATCTCTAGATCTACCCTGCGATTGACCGTAACCAGTGGTCATCCTTTGGTCAGCATCACCTCCAAACACATGTCCCACATAGATTAAATTATGTTTACCAGACGAAGACGGCTCAAATGGATCCACCTGACTCCGGTAAATGGGCTCTACAGATCTGGCTCGACCTGCCCCGGAAAAGGCTTGCTGATTATTTGATTTAGGATAGTTTCCGTTGGGGCTTGGAACTTTGTAGTCCTGACACAAGGGCCTTGCGAGATGATCGTGCGAGGAGGACAGACTTGTCTTGTGATAGCTGGGCTCGTAGCTTTCCGGAGATTTCATCACGTAGCCACGCTCTGAAACAGCGGAGTGAAGTCCATGTCCTGTGTTTAGCCCGTGTGAAGTTGTTGGGGCCTGATGCTGCGCTGGATTACCATAACCATAATAAGCAAACGTGGAAGCATCCGGTGGTATCTGCCGGTTGTGATACCTGTAGTAATACGATGGGTCTGGTGGTTGCTGAGGTCTGCCGTACGAATAATACGATCCTTGAGGGTTGCTGCTTTTTTGGACCCTCGATGACATCTGCGGCTCAGAGGCGTTGGGAGCCGGTCTGTGCACTGCGTTGATCTGAGCTGCGTACAGATTGAGGTCATCGTAAGGATTATGTACGGGGTGTTCCGGCTCAAAATAAGGCGTCGGAACAGATGCATGGTAATTGGAAGAGGAGGGTGGAACCTGGGGGCTGGCCCTGCCGTACACGTAAGAAGGGGACAGCGCCGGGTTCCACGATGGACCGGTGGCTATCTTCTTGGCCACGTCAGATGGCCTTGGCACGGCAGACTGGTGCTTCTCTCCTGTTTTCGCAGCGCGCCGAGACTTGGACGAAATCATGGCGGTGTTGGTGTTTCCCGTGTTGGAAGTTTAGCGCTGATTTCCGGTGTGTGATTTGCCAGATTGACCAGCATAATCACTCACTTAATATTAGGTAACAGTGCCGAAATAAACTTTTGTCGACTTCAAAATGTTAACCAATTCAAGCACAATTCTAGTATAACCATTCCAAATAAAATAGAAATATGAATCCTTATAAATCGAAGCAATTCCAATTAATATTGACAGTAATTTACAGTTGATAGATTAATTTGAAGCGTACGTGCAGACACTTGGATAAAATTTCATTGACCCAACGAGAAAAGTCACAATTTAGGTCAGTTGTAACATCTGCTTTCATTGAAGTTACACAATGTGTCAAAATAGAACCAAAAAATCATTACATAAACACATTGCAAATGATAAAACTATTGAGCGAGCCCGAACCTTACAGCCTCCACACGAAAATAGCACGGTGTTTTAGATTAAAAATACACCCATAAAGATTTAAACATAGGTACAGAAATCGCTCACGAAGGGTAGATCTAAGTGAAGGTATGTCTGAGAGGCGATGTAACACAACTATTACAAAATATCTATTCGCTAGCATTAAAACAAGGAAACTAACTCAAGCGTCCTAGTTGGAGATTTTTGTTTTTTACTAATGCATATGAAATTTTGAAGCAAAAGCGGAAAATGAAATTGCCTGTTAAATGTTTAAAAATAATGTGTTTATCCCACAAGGCCATGATATAAAAAAAAAATAAAAAATTATCGGCTTGGCATTCGATACGTTAATAATTAATAATGATTGAAAGTGCTGACGAAATGTCGAAATGTTGACCCAGATCTGTAGCAGATAGACAGAAATGGAACACAAGGAACTAAATATGTAGTAGATAGACAGAAATGGAACACAGGAACTAAATATGTAGTAGATAGACAGAAATGGAACACAGGAACTAAATATGTAGAAGATAGACAGAAATGGAACACAGGAACTAAATATGTAGTAGATAGACAGAAATGGAACACAGGAACTAAATATGTAGAAGATAGACAGAAATGGAACACAGGGAACTAAATATGTAGAAGATAGAACTAAATATGTAGTAAATAGACAGAAAAAATAACGCAGGAACTAAATATGTAGAAGATAGAATTACATATGTAGAAGATAGAACTAAATATGTAGAAGATAGAACTAAATATGTAGAAGATAGAACTAAATATGTAGAAGATAGAACTAAATATGTAGAAGATAGAACTAAATATGTAGAAGATAGAACTAACTATGTAGAAGATGGAACTAAATATGTAGAAGATGGAACTAATTATGTAGAAGATGGAACTAAATATGTAGAAGATAGAACTAAATATGTAGAAGATAGAACTAAATATGTAGAAGATAGAACTAAATATGTAGAAGATGGAACTAAATATGTAGAAGATAGAACTAAATATGTAGAAGATGGAACTAAATATGTAGAAGATAGAACTAAATATGTAGAAGATAGAACTAAATATGTAGAAGATAGAACTAAATATGTAGAAGATAGAACTAAATATGTAGAAGATAGAACTAAATATGTAGAGGATGGAACTAAATATGTAGAAGATAGAACTAAATATGTAGAAGATAGAACTAAATATGTAGAAGATAGAACTAAATATGTAGAAGATGGAACTAAATATGTAGAAGATAGAACTAAATATGTAGAAGATGGAACTAAATATGTAGAAGATGGAACTAAATATGTAGAAGATGGAACTAAATATGTAGAAGATAGAACTAAATATGTAGAAGATGGAACTAAATATGTAGAAGATGGAACTAAATATGTAGAAGATGGAACTAAATATGTAGAAGATGGAACTAAATATGTAGAAGATAGAACTAAATATGTAGAAGATAGAACTAAATATGTAGAAGATAGAACTAAATATGTAGAAGATGGAACTAAATATGTAGAAGATGGAACTAAATATGTAGAAGATGGAACTAAATATGTAGAAGATAGAACTAAATATGTAGAAGATAGAACTAAATATGTAGTAAATAGACAGAAATGTAACACAGGGAAATAAATCTGTTGTAGATAAACTAAATCTGCAGTAGATCGACAGAAATGGAACACAGGGAACTAAATCTGCAGTAGATCGACAGAAATGTAACACAGGGAACTAAATCTGCAGTAGATCGACAGAAATGGAACACAGGGAACTAAATCTGCAGTAGATCGACAGAAATGGAACACAGGGAACTAAATATGTAGAAGATTGACAGAAATGGAACACAAGGAACTAAATATGTAAAAGATCGACAGAAATGGAACACAAGGAACTAAATATGTAGACGATCGACAGAAATGGAACACAAGGAACTAAATATGTAGAAGATCGACAGAAATGGAACACAGGGAACTAAATCTGTTGTAGATCGACAGAAATGGAACACATGGAACTAAATCTGTTGTAGATCGACAGAAATGGAACACAGTGAACTAGGTCTTCGTGTATTGAGTGCTAACGAGGGAAAGTCCACAACTCGTGTCTACACCTTCGATTTGATTTATTAAGAGAGTGACAAATGTGACAATACATTTGTTTCATACTGATTGAAATGAACAAAATCTTCCATGGAAGAGAGTTGTAGATAGATAGATAGACAGATAGGTTTACCACTGTCAGTCCTTAAGGCAGATGTTGTAAAGCTATTTTGTCTCTATTGTTAACGAGGGTCTCCTGTGGCCTGCACAACGATCCTCCTTTTAAAGTTTCAATCCCAGTGTCCAAAGCTTAAACTCCCCAGCTACCACGTCCCATATGAAGAATGAGCTTAAAGATGAAGAGTTTGAACTCCCCACTCTTACCCCTTCATTCTCCCCCCCCCCAATAAACCCAGTCTGTTTTACTTCTGCCATTATGAAGATAAACCTTCCACCTGAATAGTGATACTGTTAAACGCAAATCTCTGATGTGACCCTAACCCCACAACTGCTCATGAACTATTTGTCTATGACTTGAACAAAACAACAGTTCTGATTTTATATTGAACTTTGAAAAATTATCACTAACACAATCACAGGAGTTCTCACAATAATACGAAACATAAGACCCGTTTGTATTGTAGATTTTTATTTATGGCGGAAACACAATAGCTAGCTTATTGGTGTATCCGGCGTACAAAAGAAATAAAGAGCTGATGAGCCATGTCTTTTCAAAGTCATACGATTTGTTTTTATACCTTTTATCAATAGTTAAGTAATGTTTCCCCTTCAAACCTTGCGATCTACGGGGGCAGATGATGTTAAGGTCATCTGTCTCTATGGCCAACTGTTAACGAGCAGGGTGTCATGTGGCCAGCACAGCGACCAACCGCCTTTACTTTCCCCAAACTAAAGTCAGGTACCCATTAGAGTTAGGTGGACTTAGGGGCGCCCTAATAATAATCCCGAAATTCAAAATCCCAGTCTTCACCGAGTTTCGAACCCAGGTCCCCAGGTTTGGAAGCCAAGCTCATAACCACTCAGCCACCGCGCCCCCTACCTTTTATCAATACAGAACTGATTTTTCTAAGCTCCAATTTAAAAAAAAGAAAGTCTAAAAATAGACATGAAACATTTGTGTGAAAAATCTGTTAAGGCTGACACTGCGTCAGAATGATAGCAGAGAGTGCTCAAAGCCATAACGCCACCTGCATCGCATAAACAGCCTAAAAGATTATTTAAGCGATTCAGAATGTTAATACAAAATCCACATCCGAGCAAAAAAAAAACATCCCAAAGAACAAAATGACGTCACTAATGATAATCTAGGAATGACACAAATCGATTTCGGAATTTCAAATAATCAATCACAGGATGAAATGAAGAACTGATATGCTAGGAATGCTGCAATCGATTTTCGGAATTTCAAATAATCACAAGATGAACTTTTGTATGATGTCCTCTTACCCATCGCCATCCCCGGTCCTGAAGACCTTCTCCACCACGCTCTAAGCCACGGCCTCAACAGACGCTCGAAACGTACAATTCCTTTCCTACGAGAATGTACACACAATTTCAGAGGGCGAAGAATCAAAAAAAGAACTGAAGGCGAGTTCCTGTGCTGCCTTCTCCCTGTCTTTGCGAAACACGAAATCTTTCTCCTCCCCCCCCCCCTTATTTATTTTTGTCTCGTTTCTTTTTTTTTTTTAAATGCTTACGTATGTTCACACATACACACGCTCACGTGCAGGCGCCCCCCCCCCGCATCAACGCCACTGCCTTCTCCCTTTCGTACATTGTTTACTGCGCCTTCCTTCCGTCTGCGCCTCTCTGGTTCCTTCTTACCTGTGCTCGGCTCCCAGGTCTACATAATGGAATATAAAAGAGCGATGGATAGATAGCGAGAGAAAGAGAGAGAGAGACAGACAGACAGAGAGATAGAGAGAGAGAGTACAACTTAAAACGGTTTGAGTCTACTCACGCCCGGAAGCACACACGAGACCTTCTTACCTGACGAATATTTTCTCCTCAACCTCCCCTCCACACACCCACACACGCTTACACAGCCACTTACACACACCCTCACACTTACACACACCCACACACTTACACATACACTTACACACACCTTTCCTTTCTCTTTCTCCCACACCAACCGTTTTACCAGATGCTCAGATACACACTGACATGCATACATTTTCAAATCAAGGCTTCTCACACTGTACATTTTACGGACATGCATGCGCTTTCTGATACAAACAAAAAATTAAAGTTCGAAAACTTCAACAAAAAAAAAGTTTTCATTATATAAAAGATTTATAGTCCAAGACATAGATCTATATGTCTCTGTTTATAGTCCTAGACATAGATCTATATGTCTCTGTTTATAGTCCTAGACATAGATCTATATGTCTCTGTTTATAGTCCAATGCATAGATCTATATGTCTCTGTTTATAGTCCAATGCATAGATCTATATGTCTCTGTTTATAGTCCAATGCATAGATCTATATGTCTCTGTTTATAGTCCAATGCATAGATCTATATGTCTCTGTTTATAGTCCAATGCATAGATCTATATGTCTCCGTTTATAGTCCTAGACATAGATCTATATGTCTCTGTTTATAGTCCTAGACATTAGATCTATATGTCTCTGTTTATAATCCAAGACATAGATCTATATGTCTCTGTTTATAGTCCTAGACATAGATCTATATGTCTCTGTTTATAGTCCTAGACATTAGATCTATATGTCTCTGTTTATAGTCCAAGGCATAGATCTATATGTCTCTGTTTATAGTCCAAGACATAGATCTATATGTCTCTGTTTATAGTCCTAGACATAGATCTATATGTCTCTGTTTATAGTCCAAGTCATAGATCTATATGTCTCTGTTTATAGTCCTAGACGTAGATCTATATGTCTCTGTTTATAGTCCAAGACGTAGATCTATATGTCTCTGTTTATAGTCCAAGACATAGATCTATATGTCTCTGTTTATAGTCCTAGACATAGATCTATATGTCTCTGTTTATAGTCCTAGACATTAGATCTATATGTCTCTGTTTATAGTCCAAGACATAGATCTATATGTCTCTGTTTATAGTCCTAGACATAGATCTATATGTCTCTGTTTATAGTCCAAGACATAGATCTATATGTCTCTGTTTATAGTCCTAGACATAGATCTATATGTCTCTGTTTATAGTCCTAGACATAGATCTATATGTCTCTGTTTATAGTCCTAGACATAGATCTATATGTCTCTGTTTATAGTCCTAGACATAGATCTATATGTCTCTGTTTATAGTCCTAGACATAGATCTATAGGTCTCTGTTTATAGTCCTAGACATAGATCTATATGTCTCTGTTTATAGTCCTAGACATAGATCTATATGTCTCTGTTTATAGTCCTAGACATAGATCTATAGGTCTCTGTTTATAGTCCTAGACATAGATCTATAGGTCTCTGTTTATAGTCCAAGACAAAGATCTATATGTCTCTGTTTATAGTCCAAGACAAAGATCTATATGTCTCTGTTTATAGTTCTAGACGTAGATCTATATGTCTCTGTTTATAGCCCTAGACATAGATCTATAGGTCTCTGTTTATAGTCCAAGACAAAGATCTATATGTCTCTGTTTATAGTCCAAGACATAGATCTATATGTCTCTGTTTATAGTCCTAGACGTAGATCTATATGTCTCTGTTTATAGTCCTAGACATAGATCTATATGTCTCTGTTTATAGTCCTAGACATAGATCTATAGGTCTCTGTTTATAGTCCTAGACATAGATCTATATGTCTCTGTTTATAGTCCTAGACATAGATCTATATGTCTCTGTTTATAGTCCTAGACATAGATCTATAGGTCTCTGTTTATAGTCCTAGACATAGATCTATAGGTCTCTGTTTATAGTCCAAGACAAAGATCTATATGTCTCTGTTTATAGTCCAAGACAAAGATCTATATGTCTCTGTTTATAGTCCTAGACGTAGATCTATATGTCTCTGTTTATAGCCCTAGACATAGATCTATAGGTCTCTGTTTATAGTCCAAGACAAAGATCTATATGTCTCTGTTTATAGTCCAAGACATAGATCTATATGTCTCTGTTTATAGTCCTAGACGTAGATCTATATGTCTCTGTTTATAGTCCTAGACATAGATCTATAGGTCTTTGTTTATAGTCCAAGACAAAGATCTATATGTCTCTGTTTATAGTCCAAGACATAGATCTATATGTCTCTGTTTATAGTCCTAGACGTAGATCTATATGTCTCTGTTTATAGTCCTAGACATAGATCTATATGTCTCTGTTTATAGTCCAAGACATAGATCTATATGTCTCTGTTTATAGTCCTAGACGTAGATCTATATGTCTCTGTTTATAGTCCAAGACAAAGATCTATATGTCTCTGTTTATAGTCCAAGACATAGATCTATATGTCTCTGTTTATAGAACTTTCAATTAGCAATGTTGGGAACAATGAAACTAAAAACCAAATTACAGGATGTCAAATAATTGAAACAATTTTTCTTTGATAACACGTGATCTTCTGTATTCCCCCCTCTCTTTTCAATTTTGCGAGTGGGATATAAGGCAAAGGGTGCCCCCGTCAGACTTGGCGAGTCAAAGCTTGAAGAGCTGGACAAGTTCACGTACCTTGGCAGCATCATAACAAATGACGGGTATGCCTACCATGATGTAGCGTGCCGAATAAGAAAGGTAGGGAGCATTTTCTAAAGGCTGCAGCCTATTTGGACAAGCCAAGCCATTGGACTCGAGACAAAAATACACCTTCTCAACACAATCGTCATCCCAAAAGCAACATATGCATGTGAGACATGGAAGTCATTAGTCAAAATTGAGAAAAGACTAAATGTGGCTTAACAAAAATGTCTGAGACGGATTTTGGGAGTCTGTTACACAGATCGGGTCTCAAACAAGGAGATCCTATGCCGAACTGGGAGTCGAACACTTAGTGAGGTTGTGACAGAGCGTCGCATGAGGTTTGAGGGACATGTTCTTCGACAAAATGAACTACGCATACCAAGAGTTGCGATGACATGGAGGCCAATACGAGGAAAGCGCAAACAGGGACGTCCTCGTATAACTTGGCAACACACCTTCATGGAGGACGTCAGAACAGTGGACACCAGGTGGGAAGAGGTTTCAGACATTGCCAGTGACAGATTTTTGTGGAGACTGCCGAACGGCACGGGAAGACCTAAGTCTAAATAAGTCTTTTCAATTATAAAACAAAAGGCTGTAAGCTTTCATCAAGCCCTGGCTATAATACAAAAAAAAAAACAGAAATGGAAAAGTGGTTTGAGTGCTGGGACAAGTCCCAAAAAGCCCGATGAGTCTGGGAGCGCATGAGGCGCCCTGACCGCACTTCCCGTGGTGGAGGCAGTCCAGGCCTGAGCAAGCTATTATAGCACAGTGCAGGACAGGCCACTGTCCTGTTGGCTCATATTTCTCGCGGCTATGGCCAAATTTTGATTCACGGTGACCCCGTTGCGGGGAAGAAGAGGAAACCGTGCCTCATATTCTGTTTGACTGCCCCAGACTTGCTGATCTCCGTCTCGACAGGTCTGGGAAACCCAAATTTCTCGACCTGTATGGCGACATTTATGCACTACGCAAGACAGAAGGGTTTCTGTCCAGTGCTTTTGCAAGAGAGGATTTGAGCCTTTCAAGCCCTCACTCTAATGGAGTTTGATGATGATGATGATGAAGTAAGTCTTTTCAATTATAAAACAAAAGATTAAAGTTCCCCTTTCAGACCTTGTGGTCTATAGGGCAGATGATGTAAAGGTCATCTGTTTCTGTGGCCTACGGTTAACGAGGGTGTCATGTGGCCAGCACAACGACCAACCGCCTTTACTTTTCCCCAACTAATGTCAGGTACCCATCAGAGCTGGGTGGAGGCGCCCGAAGATCCCGAAATTAAAAATCCCAGTCTTCACCAGGATTCGAACCACGGACCTTGGCTCGGAAGACAAGCGTTTTACCGCTCAGCCACCGAACCTCCTCCTTTCTATTATATTAGGAGATATTCTCTTCTGTATTTCCCACTCGATTTCCATTTACCCATTTTATGCTGTCAACTGTATCAATCTTCCTAAAAGTTACATCAGAATCACAAGCCCTCTCACGACGCACACACACACATTCCATAACACAAGGTACAGCTGAATGATGCGTTGAGAATCGCTCAGTGCTCACAAAGTGTGGGAACCTCTAAGCTACCAGGATCTTAAAGTTTGTTGAAAGAGAGACAACTCCTAGAGCTCAAAATTCAAAGATACTTTATTCCAGACGCTGCGCCGATAAGAAAGAAAAAAAAAAGAATTAAATTGGCAGCTTCAACTATAGGCAGTAGAATCACGAGAGAACTATTTATAGACTTTACCGCTGTACCGATCTTTGGGGTGTTTTTAGTGCAATAGTTTTTCCAAACATACAGTGAAGCCAGGGGAGGTAAACAGAATAATTTGAGTATATATATTTGCAAATAAAGGGAGTTAATAGGTCCATATTTTATTGAATAAAGTCACCACTTCAAATTTGAGATAGATAAGTACACCGTCTCAATTAAATAAAATAAATTAGTGAAGCAAATGAAAACTAGAGACAGAAATGTGAGAATACTACGTGATATATACATATTTAAATAACTGATCAAAATGTTTCACATTCACACAATCAGTACTATTATTATAGGACTTTGATGTCTTTATTAGGAACAAAATAAACACACCTATATACACTTACGGTGCTTGCTCGCAATAAGTCGCCTGATTGGCAATTTAAACAATTCAACTTTCATTCTACAACGAACATAAGAATAAAAAATGTCCAAAATGAGGCTCGATTTATGTGGAACTAGTTATGTATCTATATGACATATTATGATATATATTCATAAACAAGAGAGAGTTTAGGTGTTGTTGTCTTTTTTGACGCAGGTAAAAGTATTTTTGCAATTATTCATTAGCTGCTTTTTGACATTCGATTCGTTAAGTTTTAAGGGACATTCCCGACTTGTTTTAACATTCCCCAAACTAGAAGATATCTAGCATAGATCTACAAAGAATAGCTGAGTTCTACGAGCATTGACAAACTTTAGCACCGAAAGAATAAAAAAAACCCACATTACAAAGAAAGTTTTTTTTTTGTTTTTTTTTTTTGTAAACACGAACTCGATACCTCCCTTCTCAAACAAGGAGCCAACCTTGACTCATCTGTTTTGTAAGACATGCATGTAAAGAAGCAGATTTAAATATTTTCAGCACGAATATCAGAAGACTTAAGTTAGGACTCCTTCAGTAGTCAAGGTACTAGATCTATGGATCAACTCATAGAAATGAGATGAATGCCTGGGCATTAGCTATAGAATATGCCTCGAACGTGCAAGCTATCAACAAGCACAATCTTCTGTACAAGGTGGACATGTGAGGGGCGAAAAGTGGTATCAATTCGTCCAGGCTGTATAAGATCACATTGGAATGACCATTGATATCATAATCTTTCTTGATTGTAAAAGTGTATGCAGTGAATTTTAAAGACTTTATTTTTTTTTTCTTTGCTGAGAGTCTGAAACACCTTACATATTATGTATTAAAATTTTATTTTACTTTTACTCCCCCCTCCCCCCCCCCAAAAAGCCAACTTATCCCCAAATCACCTATTTTTTTCATTCTTTTTTTTTTAAATAATTACAATTAATCAGTGTTTTTTTTATGACGGTACGCACCGGTACGGCGTACCGGCACCTTTTTTTTTAATGTGATGGGAGAAAATTATTACTTTTCTTGTATTTTAACGTTTATTTTCAATTTATTAGTAGTTAAAAGTTTGGCAATCCATCACTGAGTACCGGCACCTATTTTTTTTTTTTTACAAAACAAAGCACTGTAATTAATTAATTAAAAGGTTGCGTATTTGCGCCTCCTACCACCCCCCCTCCCCCCCCCCCCCAAAAAAAATTATTTTGGTTATTTCCCTTGCCACAAAGAACACACTAAAAGTGACACTGAACTTTATTGTTAACTAGACGGAAACCTTTGTGAATTCATTGCGAACATGCCAAGGCATGAACCGAGCCTAACAGTGTTAACATATTACTAAAAAAAAATGACAGAATGCGTAATTCTAAAAAAAAAACTAATATGGCTAATAACTCAGTAAACTCGTCTATGTATGAGTAATGTACTATTTAACAATGTGGATTCGCAGTACATATAATAAAAGGCTCGCAACCATACTAAAATTTTAAAAAATATTTCTCTCCTGGCTGGTTGGTAAGTGAATGCCCTAAATTTCTTTCCATTTAACTTCGAGTAGAAGCAGGCTGTGCTTGAGGATTTTTACGATAAACAAGACAATGTCAAGGACGCTAAAATGGAACTTCAAAATTGCCAACGAAACAAAAGTTACAAACAGACGATCATTAGAAATATAATTCAACAGTGCCTTAAGTACCAATGAAAATGGACATTACTTTCTGATGACGTTTCATAACAATTCCTTTCATTTGTACACCAGATACACACAACAAGCTGATGTTAGATTGTCCGCCAGGTATGAAAACATTTCCTAATGGGATAATTAATATCTTTCTGAAAGAAGAAACAAATTACGTGGCGCCACCCTTGGTCAGCCCTGGCCTCAAGTGTTTTCTTACATTTTAAACTGCGGAGTACGTTCCCCTGGCTTCTAGAGCACACTATTCATCCGAGACTAAAATGCCAGAGATATTCAAGGCTAAAACAAGCAAACCATTAACAAAAATACTTGAAACTAAATAGATATAAGGGAAAGAAATTTACATTTACTGACATGTCTCAATACTGCAAAACTATTTCCCCTTTTCTATATAAAACAAAATTAATGTAATTACCACTAATTAACGACGCAGTGTACTAGAAGAAGCCGAGAGGACCGGGAAGAGCTGGGAAGTTATTAAAAAACTAGCAAGAGACCGTGGAGAGTGGCGTGTTTTTGTCGAGGCTCTATGTTCCATAAGGAACCCAAACGAATGATGATGATGATGATGAATTAATAATTGGTCAACTGTTTTATTATGTTGTCATCGACATTGAATAATTATGCGAAGTTTCAACTTGATTCGAAAACGTGAAGTGGGACAAAGGAACGTTTAAAAGAATGCTGCCAGACAGACGGAGCTAAAACAAGAGTTGCAATAAAATATAAGTTTGTAGTGAACGCAATCATCATCAACTAGACCTGATGGTAGAAGCCCCTGTTTTTGTCAAGAAAAGCTCATCAACAGTAGTATGCAGGACGGTACAGGACAAATTCGACGTGAGAAAGTCGAGTAGAGTCGCGTAAGCGGAGACGTACTGAAACGTCTTCTTTTTACAAAGCTTATATTTACTCAGTCTGTCTGTCTGTCTGTGCGTCTGGTAAACATTATTTTTCCCATACCTAATCTCGGAACAAGGTGAAATTGTGCACTGTTGAATCTGATAAAAAGGGAATCAATACAAACGAAAAAAATAGCTAATTATAGCTAATTATAAATGTAATTGGTAGTAAGCTAGTTCCTTTTTCTGATACCCTAGTGGTCTATAGAGCAGATGATGTAGAGGTCATCTTTTTCTGTGGCCGACGGTCAACGAGGGTGTCATGTGACCAGCACAACGAAAAACCACTTTTACGTTTCCCCAACTTTTGTCAGGTGCGTATTGGAGCTGGGTGGACTCTGAGGCGCCCTAAAGATCTAATGGTGTTTAATTTTTGTTTGTGGTGGCGAACAAGGGACAGACATTGTATTTAGCTAATTTGGTGGTATAGACTGAATTAGTCCCTTTATATATGCAGAGTGAAATAAGTCGCCGCTTTTAAGTTTGAAACTGACAATAAACAGCAATACAACCTTCTATTTTCATAAGCACTTCGCTGGCATAGAGGTTATTGTGTTAGCACGCGGAAGCTTGAGCCCACGAATTTGAATTCAGGTCGTTCAACTTTAAAAAAAAAAAACCATTTAAAAAGCGATTACGGTAACCCTAACCAAAAAAAAATTGGTAAAAATATTTCTAATCGCACAGGTGTATTATTGTTAGTCTAAATCTATTACAAATGTACAAATCTATTACAAACAGGAACTGATCCAAACTAAATAGATACAACTACGTTTCATATATGACTTGTATTTTTTTTAAAGCACTTTTAAAAAAAATATTATTCTTGTTCTTCCCAGGACTGTACTGTTTGAGTCAATCACGGAATTCATTCTAGACAGTCCAATTAAATTATGAAGTGCAGTTTCTTGATTTAACTATTATCATTATTGAACATTGGATAATACAAAATGTAATGTTCATTTTAATTCATTTATTCTCATTTGGATTTATTAAGGAACAGAAGTTTTTAGCCCATCAATAAATTAAACGTATTCCCCGCAGAGGCGTGGCTAGGTTGGGGGGGGGGGAATTTGAAAATCCCCCCGGGGCCCCATTTGAGGTAGGCCCTAAATTAGTTTTTTTTAATGTTAAAAATTAAATATTACGCAAAATGCAGAAGCCCCCAAAAAGGTCAAGCCCCGCCCCCCCCCCGGGCTCCCGAACGATGGAAAATTCCTAGCTACGCCCCTGATTTCCACCCTTTCACCTCGCACCGTCCGAACAATGGACCTCTCTAAGATGATACTCCGCAGTTTTAAAAACTCTAGATTTGAGACTTGAAGAGAACATTACGCGACTGAGTCACTGCTGCAGCAATTATCTTTCTAGTTTTGAAGGTTACAAACCCCGTGCACAAAACGTAGGTAAAATGTTACTCAGGTAGGGTTGCTCACCCCCTCAAATACTAATTGACCACTCGCCTTTCCCTACCCACCTCAGCCAAACTTTCTAATTGCGGAGAGTGAGTCAGTTCGTTCTCTGGGAGAATGACAGAACGAATAGGCGTAAAACGTTTCCGTTAATTGTGTGCCCAGGCAAGGAGAGGTAAAAATAAGAGAGAGAGAGAGGGGGAGAGAGGGAGAGAGAGGGCGAGAGAGGGCGAGAGATAGGGGGAGAGAGGGGGAGAGAGAGGGGGGAGAGAGAGGGGGGAGAGAGAGGGGGGAGAGAGAGGGAGAGAGAGGAGGAGAGAGAAGGAAAGAAAGCGAGGTAGGAGAGAGACAGATGTGTGCAGTACTTCGCTAGTGTCTTAGCGTTCATAACTGATATATATTACATATTTTAAATTTATGGATTTAAAACAAGATCATTTTCTGCTCCTATCATTATTAAAGACTGAAAAGTCTCTGTTTTAATTGGTCCAGCAGGGTTACATACATGTAGGTTTATTTCCTATCCTGTCATTACTAGCATGCGTTTGTAAGTTTCGTCACAATGGTCCACTGTTCAAACCCTTGGTCTCAGTTGATGTGAAAGAGTTTCGGGCTCTTGGTTGATGTAATGATAGCTATCTACACATTCTGAAACAGTGAAGGCCAAACTATGGACCTGGGGCAATATCCAACCCTAGACCTCTGCTAACATTGCAAAATGAAGACATATCCGACCCTCGCAAAGAATAAATTTCCTGGACTGGAATAGCGATTTACGATTAAGGCGCCACGATACGCGTGTCTGAAAGTTATAGTGCCCCCATCCCAAAAACAAGCAAAATATAAAATATAAAAAAATAGTTTACCTAAGGGGAAGAACTCTTCACTTACAACTATTTATCTCAATAATGTAGAAGTTTTTTTTCTTATTCGCTTTCAAGCTAAATAATAATTTATTTCCAATAATTCATTGACTAATTGGTTAATTTTTCAATTGATTCGTGTTCTGTTAGGTACCATTAATAATAGTTGAAAGTCTTGATCCGAAAATGCGTGTGGTAGAAATAAGGTGTACAATTATCTAAGGGGACAAAAGCCTAAATATTTAGCAATATCTGTGAATACTGAAGAATTAATTTTCCTTGCTGGTATCAAACAGCAAAATTTATTACCAGTAATTCATTAACTAACTGGTTATTTTTTTTTATTGATTCAAATATTGTCTACGCCAATGAATAATTGTGCTAAATAATTGTGCTAAATAATTGTGCTAAATAATTGTGCTAAATAATTGTGCTAAATATCAACTAGATCAGAGAGATGGTGTGGGAGAAATTACTTGTACATCCTTTTTACCAGACAGACAGACAGACAGACAGACATAGAGAATTGATATAAGTAGTGCAGCACTGGGCTAGAACAATATACAACGTACAACAGTAGTCTTGGACTAGTCTTGGGCTTCCTCACTTAAACAATCGACCATCGGCTAACAACCTAGCGGGCTACCGGAGGTCAAAGCGGGTCAAGCTATCCTGATACGCCAGTGGGCGTGATTTCAGCAGGTACGGGCGACGGCGTGTGTGTCAGTGGGAGAAGATGGGGGGAGGGGTGTTCAATGAGAGAAAATACAGATTTATTTCCTTTTTTGTTTTCACACAAAAAACAAGGAAACGAAAAACAAACCTTATTAAAAAAACAAAACAAAACAAAGCTTGTACGAAGTGTTATGTATCAATTAGTTTGGATCAGCTATGTCATTAAATTTGTAATAGATCTAAACCAACAACAGTACATATGTGCGATTAGAAATATGTTTACAAATTGTTTTTGTTTAGAGCTATTTCATGCTTTTAGATTTCTCAATGCGATGAATGCGTCATAATACTTATCACTAATCTGGACTATTATCTGGACCAGTTGGCAAAATCGGGAAAGGGGGGGGGGAGAGAAATAGATATCTGAATTTTACCATAATCACTTATTTAAAGCATTTATTTAAAAAAAAAAATTGCAAATGACGTGAATTCGAACTCATGGCTCAAGCCTCCCAAGCCGACATTCTAACCACTCTGCTAGTGAAAAGCTTATGAATACAGAGGATTAAATAGGTTCCTATTGTTTGTTCCAAACTTACTTTCAAGCGGCGACCTATAAAGGGGACTAATTAAGCTTACACCACAAAGTTTAGTCATGTACAATTTCTTTCCCTTGTTCTAGATACCATACCAAAATAATTAATTACCAATAGTTAATTAACTAATTGGTAAAAAAAATTTATTGAGTTTTGTGTTGTCAGTTAAAAGAAATAATTGTGCAAAGTTTCAACTTAATCCGAGATTGGGTGTGGGAGACATAACGTGTACAAACTTTTTACCAGACAGACAGACAGAGTGAGTTGATATAGGCTTAGTAAAAAGAGTGAGAGTTACAAAGAGTAAAAAAAAAAGAGTGTGAAAGAGACATAGAAGAAAGTGAAAGAGAGAATGAGAGTGATGTAGAGAGGGACAAAGAAAGTAATACAAACATAGTGGCGAAGAAAAGAGAGAAAGAGAGAGAGAGAAAGAGAGAGAGACAAAGAGAGAGAGAGAGAGAGAGAGAGGGAGAGAAAGAAAGAGAGAGAGAGAGAGTAATTCCAACCTGCCAAGCCAAAAGACGTAAAGCATGTTTTAGTAGTTTGTCTTTGAAGGTAATCACGTGACACTAATCCAAAGATCATTGAACCAAAATTTTTTAAACATGATTCATACGACATCCCTTCTAGCGCAAATCATCAGATAAGCATTTGTACGCAAAACTATCAATACATTTTTTAAATAAAAATAGCAACACACACACTTACTCACACTTGTACAAACACACCACCTTGAAAAAATGCTACAGAAATCTCCCAAGTTATCTTAACTACTAAATAACAATCACTACAAACTAAGTCCAAACATTATTCACAGGAAATTAGAAAACTGAATGTAACGAGCTCTGAAGTGTTTTATTGACAAAGTTTACTGTACAGTTCTCATCTTAGAGTTGTTTTCTTCATCTATCATCTATCTATCTATCTATCTATCTATCTCTCTATCTATCTATCTATCTATCTATCTATCTATCTATCTATCTATCTATCTATCTATCTATCTATCAATCTATCTATCTATCTATCTATCTATCTATCTGTCTGTCTGTCTGACTGTGTGTCTGGCTCTCTTCCTCTCTTTCTCTCTCTCTCTATAAATCTCTGGTTTGGCCATGTCATATTTCCCCACTCTGCCTGCACACATTTCAACATGTTGCGTTATCAGAATAGAAAGAAGCATTTTTTTTTGACGAACTCAAGTTTGATGTTTTGCTAGAAAAAAGATTGGCTGTGAAGTGCATTATGTCTTTATAATGACTTTTTATTAAGTTGTTTTTGTAGCCATTATCATGTAGTTAGGGGAAGATGTTATGGAGCCATACATTATACAAGAAGAGAAAATGTGTGGTTTTGTTCTGAATGTTGATCTGTCTCAACAACTGTTGTATTGTCTCAACAACTGATAGGTCTGTCTCAACAACTGATAGGTCTGTCTCAACAACTGTTGTTTTGTCTCAACAACTGATAGGTCTGTCTCAACAACTGATAGGTCTGTCTCAACAACTGATACGTCTGTCTCAACAACTGATAGGTCTGTCTCAACAACTCATGGTCTGTCTCAACAACTGATGGTCTGTCTCAACAACTGATAGGTCTGTCTCAACAACTGATACGTCTGTCTCAACAACTGATAGGTCTGTCTCAACAACTGATGGTCTGTCTCAACAACTGGTGGTCTGTCTCAACAACTGATGCTCTGTCTCAACAACTGATGCTGTCTCAACAACTGATGCTCTGTCTCAACAACTGATGCTCTGTCTCAACAACTGATGCTCTGTCTCAACAACTGATGCTCTGTCTCAACAACTGATGCTCTGTCTCAACAACTGATGCTCTGTCTCAACAACTGGTGCTCTGTCTCAACAACTGATGGTCTGTCATAAGAGCTGATGCTCTGTCTTGACAACAAATGGTCTGTTTCGACAACTGATGGTCTGTCTTGATAACTGAAGGCCTGTCTCAACAACTGTTGGTATGTCTCAACAACTGATTGTCTGTCTCAAGAGCTAATGGCATGTCTCAACAACTGATGGTCTCATTATTGACGTGTGAAATAAAGAAACATTGTAAGATGAAAGAAACAGATTTTAGAATCCCAAATCTTTGAGCTCATACCATGTAGAGATAAAAAAGAGTTGCTAATGACTAGTCCAGAGAAAACTCGTTGAGAAACAACTGTACAAGGAATGTTTAGCTCTTGTAACGAATGAAATTGTTGTCTTCTTTTCCACAGATATTTCAGTTTTTATTTTAATTCCATCGCAATGCCTGTTTGACTTATTAGCTCCACTTTAGTTTTAAACGCAAGAATGAGCCATAAGATTCATAAAAAATGAATACGTACATTTGACTAGAGTAGCACTATAAGTAAAATCATTACAATTAGAGACTCTTCGTGAAAAAAGACTGACCAGTCAACTAGCAAAAACAAACCGTAAACAAACCCTAACCTACATATATAAAACAAAAAATTAATTTAAAAACTCAGCGAGACACAAAGAAAAAGGAAATCTTCCTAATCCGTATGCTAGGATAGATTCGTACAAGTGCTCCTTCTTCCCTAGTGCCATTAGAACATGGACTTTAAGTCTCAGATTAAATGGATGAATATATTAACTAGTAGGACGTAATTATCTTCCCTTTTGTAGATGCGTCTGTAATTTATAAGAAAAGTAGATATGTTTCCATTACAGTTTTACTAGATGCTTTAGATTTATTATTTTGTCTGTTTCTGCTATAGTTTATTCACGCAATGACCGCTTTCGACTTTTAAAATTTGACTTAGATAACTTTTAAAATGTTTACATTAACTCATTCATTGAACCCAAGTGTCGGAGAATTAAAAGATTTACAGTAGATGTAAAAAAAAAAGGTCACAAAGACGTTTGAAAAAAAAGTGTATCCCCCTTTTTGGACTTCAATTTTTGGTTTTAATTAACGACAGCTTCTCTTTCCTTTTAATGATTCTTTCATCGTAGATCAAATCTAAACGAATGTGGGATAAATAGGCAGAGTTTAGAACTAGGCAACTTTCAGGTCAAAGCAACCATCAGGTATATAAACAGCTTTCAGGTCAAAGCAACCATCAGGTGTATAAACAACCTTCAGGTCATAGCAAGCAGCAGGTCTAGATAATTAAACTGCTTAATTTAATCAAAGCAATAGGATCTTTGTTAATGTTTTGATTTTTAAGATAGAGATTACATTCTTTAAGCAATAAAATATAGTTAAAGAAATAAAGAAGAGTATGCGAGAGTGTCATGTGGTCAGAAAAATGACCTACCGGCTACCCTACCGCCCTTACGTTCTCTAATTAATGCCAGGTGAAAATTAGAGTTGGTTGGACCCGTAAACGTCCTAATTATACCGAAAGTGAACAATACTAGTCATCACCGTGATTGATGAACTCAGGACCTCTCGATTAGGAAGCCGAGCGCTCTATTATTCGGCCACCTGAGAGTAAGAAATATGTAATCTGTTTGATCGAAGGGACAGTTTGAAAGACTCCAATGTAAATAACTAAACACTAACAAGAAAATATATTAACAATACTTTAAAAAAAAAAAAAAAGCTTATATTTAGCGTAGGCCTACTTGTATTAATTAGTTTAATATATCTAGACTAAACATTTTTTTTACAAATTTATAAAAGTAAAAAATACGAGGAACGTATGACCTGAATTCAGGCTTATGGGTCAAGCCTTCTTAAGCTTCTCAATCCACTACGGTAACCATTCTTCTAGTGGAGAGCTTATGAACATGGAAGATTGTGTAGCTATCTATTGTTTCTATAGTCTCGACCTATTTATCAGATTTGTGTTCACCAACCAAGACTCAGACGATGACTAATTCAGCTTACACCACCACATTTAGTCAAGTACAATTTCTTTCCCTTGTTCGAGATACCAAACAAAGTAATTAATTAGCATCAATTAATTGTTTAATTTTTTTTCATTGATTCTTGTGTTGTCAGGTAAAAGAAATAATTTCGCAAAATTTCAGCTTGATCCGAGTTTGGATGTGGGAGAAATCACGTGTATAAACTTTTTGCCAGACAGACAGACAGAGAGACAGACAGACAGAGTTAATATAAGCTTTGTTATAAAAAAAACACTAGTCCAAATATACAAGTTTACAGTAGGAGAAGGGTATCAAGTGGTAGACAGCGCTACAAACAGGTAACATGATTGGCAATGCTAGGAGTCAAGGCTGAGAGAAAATACATAGATTTTAGGCCTCCCCCCCCCCCGCCCAAAAAAAAAAAAAGCAAAAAAAAACAAAAAACCAATAAACAAACACCAAGAATAAGTTTATTGAACCAGGAAGAAATAAATCAACAATTGTCGCTGATAAATCTCTCATGACTCTGTAAGGATAGAAATATTAGACTGAATAATACAATTAAGTCACAAATAGTAAGAAAAGGGAAAGGGAGCTTTTAGCAGGTGTAAAGAAAAAACAAAGTAAAAAAAGAAAATAAAAAATTTAAGTAAAGAAATAAAACTAAAATTAAACGAAAGAATCAAATTAAAGTTAAAAAAGAATTGATATAATATCACTTAAGAACCTTGATATCTTCGGGAGAAAAATCAAGAATCTCATGCCAAGCGAAAAAGAAGTTTATAGATTTTTTTAAAAAACCCATCCTAAACATTCTGATCATCGAGGTCATTTTCGAAATAAAAAATACACGTCAACACAATGTTTAAGGGGGCAGTCCGACCCTTCCTCCATCCTAGCGTCTATATATCATGTTGAATAAAGTCTATCTAACAATGTTATGCTCTTTATTACAAGGTTTATATCAGCTCTATCTGTTTGAACACGATGTTTCTCCCATTTCGCATAAAAACATGAATCAATCAAAAAGTTAACCAATTATTTAATGAGATATTGGTCATTAATTAATTTAGTTTGTTAATGAAAAAAAGAGAAACTAAGGAGATAAATCTTACAGTATTGAGAGTTTTTCCTCAGATAAGATTTTAAAAGTTTTTTTTTTCTATATTTGCTTGTTTTAAACTGGTTTTGTATACTATAGCGCATCTATCATGCTTATAGCATACTCGGTGCGTTAGGGTCCAATCTCCTTTGTGGACCAGTAGTAGTGTTGACCTTAGTCACTAAGCAAAAACAATCTTCCTCGAGACGGGTTTCGAACTCAAGCCCCCTTTATAAGTAGCCAAGCGATCTATGCTATTCAGTCACACGACCAATCCATTGACATGTCTGCCACGTCACGAGACCATTCGACTCATACATTTTGGTAAACTGTAGCTCCAGTGTTTACTAGTGAATACGGGAAACCGGAAGTGACAACATCTGGAGAAGGATGAGAGCACACGCTGGGCCGGTAGCTAAGGAAACGCACCCGTAATTACAGCTAATTGATCTTCACGCGAGCAAGAGTCCAGTGTGAAATGGGTTTACCCGGTCTGGGAATTAAATGGAAGATGCAGTTATTGGTTGAATTGACAAGGTGTTTTTACCAGTATAAAAGATGTAATTGGCGATTTTACCAGTATAAAAGATGTAATTGGTGTTTTTACCAGCATAAAAGTTGTAATTGGCGATTTTACCAGCACAAAAGATGTAATTGGCGATTTTACCAGCACAAAAGATGTAATTGGCGATTTTACCAGCATAAAACAATACTATTAAAATCAAAGCTTATGTTAGTGGAAATAGCCGCTAGTTACTGTCATTTATCTGAAAATTACAGGGTTAAGCTCCCTTTCTGCTACATAACAAAAAATTAATTAATTAGTACTAAATGGTTAACTACTTGGTTAATTATTGGATTGATTCAAGTATTGTTATCAACTTTGAATTATTATCCGAAATTTCAATTTGATCGTAGAAACGGAAGTGGGAGAACAAAGCGTGTCAGAATGTAATAAGGGGAAAAAATCCATATATATATATATATATATGTTGTATGATTTATATGCAAAACAAAATTGTTTTTTGTTAGGACAAAGATATTAAACCAAACTTTAGGAGATTGAGGGGGTGTGTTACGGTAAAGGTTTCGATTTTTTATTTTTGAATATCTGAGAGGCCCTTAAGAAAACATGTAATATCTGAGAGGCCCTTAAGAAAACATGTAATATCTGAGAAGCCCTTAAGAAAACATGTAATATCTGAGAGGCCCTTAAGAAAACGTAATATCTGAGAGGCCCTTAAGAAAACATGTAATATCTGAGAGGCCCTTAAGAAAACATGTAATATCTGAGAGGCCCTTAAGAAAACATGTAATATCTGAGAGGCCCTTAAGAAAACGTAATATCTGAGAGGCCCTTAAGAAAACATGTAATATCTGAGAGGCCCTTAAGAAAACATGTAATATCTGAGAGGCCCTTAAGAAAACATGTAATATCTGAGAGGCCCTTAAGAAATCATGTAATATCTGAGAGGCCCTTAAGAAAATATGTAATATCTAAGAGGCCCTTGAGAAAACATGTAATAGCAAGTATCTGCCAATAACTGGAGAATATTAAGGCAGTTGGCCGTTGTGCTCGCCACCTGACACCCTGGTTAACCATTCACCACAGCAGCCTTAAGTCACCTGCCTCCAGAAAATCTTTCAAAACAATTTAAAAACTAGGATTCTCCTTATTTTGCAATAAGAAACTAAAGTTTTATGAAACGAAACAAAATTGGATAGCCTTGAGGTATGATCAGAAATATCTAAAGTACTATTATGCAATATTCACGCTAAATATAAAATACATTTGATCTATATCTAGGTATGAAATCCAGTAATTCAGAAATACTTGTTTTTAATTATCGAGGAAATAAGTTATAATTGTTTCACAGTTACAGCACAGACCTATATCTATATTTTCATGATTTTGACTATAGCCAACTAACAGTTTGACCTATTGACAAAACTTACACCACTTTCAAAGTTCAACACCGAATAGAAATTTAAAAAAAAAAAGAAAAACAGTTTTTTTTCATCAATGAGTTCACAATTAGTATCCAATTAGAATAAAATAAACAAACGGGCAAACTGCTTAATAAGCACAACACAGCGGCTATGTGTGTATGTGTCGTGCATAATCAAACATACACACATATGTACACACAAGCGCCCCGTGCGCGTGAGTACATACACGCGAATGAAATGTGTATGTGTGTTTCTATGAGTACGCATCGAATTCTAGACTAGCCATAAGTTCTAGAGCTCTGATGTTTTTCATCCGTTTCTCACGGTCAGGGCGGAGCACGCACGTTAGCAGAGAGCAGCATGCTTTTACAGTTCCAGGGGTACCTGGAAGGGGAGAGTGTGGGAGGGGTAGAGGTAGGTAGAGGGAGCAAAGAGAATTGGTTGGTAGTTTACTCAAAGCCCCGTTAGCAAGATAAGTATGAGCAGAAAATGTTTTCAAAAGGTGGCTTGTAAAGAGAGGTAATTCACAATGAGCGAGAAGAAAGTTCAGTTATCGGCCTTTTTCTGAGAAACGTTTTTTTTGCCACCTATTGCTGCCCTTGGCAAAACTGGTGTGGGAATAATTTTAAATAGTGAATGAGTTTGCGTATGAATGAAAGAATCATTAGCTTTATTTACATATTTTAATAAGATTATTATTTCTTCAGAAACGTATGGCACTGTTCGATTACATATACACAATTATTTGTTAGGAATTCATATTTCATGATAGATCTGTATTGAATATTCTATCGACATGTTCGAACTGATCTTCTTAGCAGCGGTTCCTTTTATCACATTTTATATGGGACTTTGTGTTATAGTGACAGTGCAATGTAAATCAAAAAGAAGACGTTGTCAAGAGCGGGGGTGTGTAAGATGTGAGATTGTGTGTGTGTTTGTTTATTTTATTGGTTGGTGTGTGAATTGTTTTTATCACGGGATTTTCAAGGGGGGAGGGGGCAATAAGGTTTTCTAGCGGTCAGTCTAGCAGTTGGAGAGCTGACCTGGTCTGAGTAGGGTGCTTGTGTTGTATTTACCAGTTTTATGCCTAGCGTAAGGAGATGTTTATAACTTATATTTTCTATTCATTGTTATGTATGAGAACTGACTATTTGTGAGTAATAGTATGTATGGCATTGATAGCCTTTTGTTCAATGAATCTAGTCTAAGCGCCCCGTAGTATGTCAGTTGGGCACGTTTTAGTATCTCAGTTATTAATGACTATGCATTCAATTATTATATGTGCACTTGCTGTTGACTGTAAATAAATACTAATTTTATACTCCTTCGTTGAGTGATATTTTGTAACATTTACGCATGTTAAGGTCTGCATGTGAGAATCATACCCTAGATCATCGAGCCATATGTATGTAGTAAGGAACTCAGCACCCCGAGTTCCCTTACAGACGTCTTAAACCAATGCTGTCTCAGTGATTTTCAACGGAGGCTCGAAGCTACATAGTTAACAAACTAACACAATATGCAAAATGTTACAATTTCGTGTTTTTTTTATTATAAAAAAAGACTTATCTAAAGGGGAAGAGATCCGTCCTTAGAGCTCTAGTTGCCAATGATATACACATTATTTTATGACACAAAAGAAAAAAGTTTGAATAGGGTTAAACAATGTACCTCAATTATCATTTTGTAAGGTTACCTCAGCTGTTTTTAGCTTTTTGACATCAGTTGTCGAGCTGTTTTACATCCTAGAAATCCTTGTGCTGTTGCCTCTTTTTTTGGGGCTCTGCCTCTTTTTTTTTTGGGGCTCTGCCTCTTTTTTTTTTTGGGGCTCTGCCTCTTTTTTTTTTTGGGGCTCTGCCTCTTTTTTTTTTTGGGGGGGTGGGGGGAGGGGGCTATTGGCTTCTTTATTGGTCTTTTTTCCCCCCTTCATTCTCATTTACTTTGTAAAACACATTGCTTACCATCATTTCCTATCAGATGAAGACATTAAACGCCGTATAAATCTAGCACGTCAGACATTTACACAGCTAAAACCAACCTGGAAATCCCCTCACATCTCTAAGAAGACTAAAATAAGAATCTTTAACTCTAATGTCAAGGCTGTCCTACTGTATGGTTCTGAAACATGGAGAACAACTGAAGCCACAACAAAAAAAAAATACAAACCTTCATCAACAGATGCCTGAGAAATATCCTAAAAATACACTGGTATGACAAAGTAGAAAACACCAAACTGTAAGAGATGAGTGGACAGAAAAATATAGATGTGCAGATCTTAGAGAGGAAGTGGAGATGGATTGGTCACACCCTTAGAAAAGATACCAGCAACAGAGCTAGGTAGGCCTTAGAGTGGAACCCCCAGGGAACAAGACGCAGAGGAAGACCAAAAAGAACATGGCGACGCAGTGTACTTGAAGAAGCAGAGAAGAACGGGAAGAGCAGGGACACCATCAAAAAGCTAGCAAGAGACCGTGGAGAGTGGCGTGTTTTTGTCGAGGCCCTATGTTCCATGAGGAACTCAAAGGAGTGATGATTTCCTATATTAATATACTCAAGCTACTTAGAGTTTTAAATATTATTTGAAAATCTCGAATGCATGAAACACCTACTAAACTTTTTTATTGTTAAAGTTAAGTATTCATATCTATTTCAGCCACACACCTATATATATTGTAAATAAGGAGGCAGTGTAGTTTTGTTTAATCTCTAAGAATGAGGATCATGCAATTTTCATTATTCCGAAATCCGAATACAATAGATATACATGTTTTCAAGTTACATGAAGTTACTTCCTTCGGCCAGTCTATATTTATTTATGTCTATGAAGAAATATGATTGGAAGTTATTTAGAATTTTCTCCCCTAGATGATGTTTTTTTCAATGTGAAAATGTTTCGGTGTATTGATGAAGAGACAGAGACTGAGTCTAGTTAAAAACATGACTCTATGAAGGCAAAGTTTGCCTCCACGAGCGGGTAGTAATTGTACTTTGGTTTTCCGAATGGGAGAGTTCAAAGGGCAGTTAATGGCATAAAATTGATTTTATCATCTCGTGTACGCGTCAGTAGTAATTTCATTATTATATCACCTTTCTTCACCCCAGGAACGATAAATCTACATTTCATTGTGTGCATACCATTTGGGAGAATGGATCACATGCGTTTGAGTAGAAAAAATATATGTATTTTTTTAGATTTTGAAAATGTGTTTTTTATTAAACAGACATTGTTTCTCTTATTGATCCACGTCATTCGCTATGATTGAGCGATTGATCACAGAGTTCATGTCTTAATCTTTATGTTTCATCCTATGATGTGTTCATTTTATGTATAGATTTACACCTAATAGAACATCCGAAATTGATGTCAAGGAATGAGGTGAGACATTCGATTCCGCACCGCAACAAAGTGCGCTATATTGTGCAGTTCGGTGCGTACATGACGTCAGAGATCAAGAAGTCCAGCTGCTTTTGTTGATCAATAATGCTGATGTTTTATACTCATTCTAGTTCAAAAGATTTTGATTTTGGAAACTAAATCAGTTACTTTTATATTTCTATTGTCAACGGCGGCGTAGCGAGGTTCCCGTGGGCACGCGTTCAAGAATAAATTTCCAAAAGGAAACCTATAAGACAGACAATACACTAGGTACTCAACTTTTTCCAAGAAAGAAACCTATAAGACAGACAATACACTAGGTACTCAACTTTTTCCAAGAAAGAAACCTATAAGACAGACAATACACTAGGTACTCAACTTTTTCCAAGAAAGAAACCTAGAAGACAGACAATACACTAGGTACTCAACTTTTTCCAAGAAAGAAACCTATAAGACAGACAATACACTAGGTACTCAACTTTTTCCAAGAAAGAAACCTAGAAGACAGACCATACACTAGGTACTCAACTTTTACATCGATGTAAAGGAGTACAAGATCCTCAAATTTAGGGCCATTTGAAAAGTCAAAGTCATTGTAACTTGCTAGGATTACTACTAAAAGTCTAACATCAACTTTTTAGGCGACAAACGTTTTGGAAGCAGCTTTTTGAAAAAATATTTCTTTACTCAGAAATTCAACTTCAACATCAAGCTAAGCTCCTGAAAACAAATTCCTAAATTACTAAATTGGATGAGTCATCGTCAATTTAGTAGGAATGACCTACGTTAAATATGATTGAAGTTTCATAATTGTATGGCTTTTTTTTTTAAAAAGGAAACCTGGAGATTTGTGATAGAATAAATTCGCTAAACCTGTCCACTTATAATACTAAATAATGTATCTTAATTGGTGAATAAGTTTCGTTATATTAAGCTTTTGTTTGCGGATGGTATAGTGTTGTGCGGTTTGCGCGCTTGACTGTCGTTTGGGTTCTGTTACGTGCGCAGCATAGTGAATGTGGAATGGTGCGAATGCGTGTTGAAAGGGTAGAGGGAGAGAGAGAAGAATCCAAGATGGAATAATGTAAACTAGGTTATTATTGATATGGTTTCTCAACATTAAAGTGTTCATCATCTAATGTATATATGAGTTTGTTTGTACATAATGAGTCTCATCAGGTCATAACAGGTTGAAACCCTGCCCGCTCCCATCCCCTGTTGTCCTGCGGTAGGTTTGGTCTACGAAGTAAATTATCTTCAACTCTGAAGGAACACTCGAAGCATGTCAATCATTTAACATTTAACAATAGCTTAGAGCCTTTTCAAGCCTAATACAGCATTGTTGATCACTCATCATAACATGTCAATTAACTACTAATCATTGCCTCTGTATAAGTAGTAGTTATATAATCCGTATAACTCTCAACATATATAACATCTAGATTTCAGTTATAACATCTTTATAACAAACATATCAATCATTGTAGTTGTATAAATACAAATCAAACAAGAACAGAGCGGTACAAAAATTCGTTCGTACCTCACTCGGTCAGACTCTATCACCGCCACTCATTGAACAGGGAACATGAAACGCACCAAGATACCTGTGTGTAGTCGCTGAATGAACTCTTTATGTAGTGTCTGTTGTATGTATGTGTATGTTTCTGTTGTGTTGTCTTTAAATGAGAAACGAGTCCTTGTAATCACAACAAATTTCCGTAGGGATCAATAAAGCAGTCTTAGTCTTAGTTATTACGTAAGTTTTTGTTGTTTAGAAAGTTGATTTGATGGATTGATTGATTTCTAATTTCACTCCAGGTCCGCCCCCTCCCTTCCTCCCAAAACTTCGGAATGAATTCGGTCGTAGTTCACATTCAAATGAAGTGAATCTTAAGCCCGCAATTATCTCAACTCTGATAGAATATTTTACCACCAGCTCCAGCAAGAGGCCAACATTTGGTGTGGCAGTGACAAGCAATATATTTTTGTGTGTGGCGGAGACTTCTGAAGAGCCAAACAGCAGAGCAGCAAAATAAAGAAATAACAATCTTAAATAAATAGCCATTCAGCCATATTGCTGGTTTTCTTTAACTAGCTATGCCCACAACTTGAGCGCTTTACATACATTCTTTTTGACAGAGGAGTTTGACTATTTAAGAAAAATATGACTGTAGGATCTTGTAGAATTGTTTGTTTGAATTGCAATGTTCGCAATTGAAATACTTCACACAAAAATCTGTTTAAAAGAAAGTTTTGTCTCGTTGTTATGGAGTGTGTGTGTTTGTTCGTTTCTATGGTGACGGTGGGAACAGGTTAGCGATTGATTGTGAATGATGCAACATATGTGGCATTGTCGTCATATGGTCTTAGTTAGGGGAGTCGACTCCAGAACGTGAGACTGAAAAGTTGTGTTATTGTAGTGAGTTAGCTTTTGTTTTAAAAAATATTATTAAGTCTAGTACATTAACTTCCTTTCATATCAACTTTAATTTTGACTATCTAATACCTAAATTTATATTTAGTTTTGTTCACAAAGAAGTTATTTAACCTATTTGAAGTTTTATTAGCTAAAATATAATACGCCTGTAGCGGTGTGGTTGTCTACCAGCAATGTGGTACTAGAAGTCAACGACCGACAACAACAATCACCCATCTAAAACACATTACAAAAAATAAATTTTGTGCGTCTCTCTTTAAAATCTGTCGTAATCTTAAAAGTTCTTTTTCGTTTAAGTTTTTTTGGTTAAGTTAGTGCAGGAGTAATTAGAAAACAAAAACGCAGAGAGAAATTCTAAGTCCACTGACTTCATTCACTGCTGAGGCCATTCATTAAGCGCGTCCTCTGCCTCCTGTGTTTCTACCTTTCTAATGTACTCACATACATCGGGGTGGGGTGGGGGGGGGGAAGGTGGAAAGTGGGATTACCTTGGGGTGGGGATGGGGTGGGGGGGCTGCTTTAACTTCCCAGATGGCGCCACCATTAGATCAACACAAGGTAAAGTTTATTGTTTGGACAAACTCCACAAGAAGGAGGTGCAGGGGCGGAGAGAGGTAGAAAAGGAAATGTTTAGGTAATAAACTGCAGCAGAAATCATTTTAACTCGAGGAGCTGAAGAGCTCTGCTTCTTAGAATACTTCTTTCGAACCCTTCGCTGCAAACTAAACGGTCTTTCTCTGAACCCTAAATGACTACTTTCCATTGGAATGTTTATCCCTAAGATTTGGGGAACGGACATATGGAATACACACATGTCATTACATAATTTTATTTGACCATTAAAATACTTAATATTCCTAGTAAAAAAAAATTGTCATTCTGCTGGACTTGAAAAGTTCATTAAAAATTTGGCCACAAAATTGGTGAAACTTGTGCGTCCGAAAGATATAAAATTAAATACTTCCAGAATGAAACGAACGACTAAAAAAAAAAAGTTATTTTCAGAAAATGTTACTTCCAACATGAAGTAGAAAATGTAACGTTAGTATCATGGATACCGGATGTGGAAACATCTTTACATGTGTATCTATTTACCAACAGTGTTTGAAAGGTCCAGTTACATTTATTCATGCACAAATGTCTGTGCAGTAATGCGGTTACTAGTTCTTTTTTTTTTTTTTTTTTTCAGATTTCGTGTTTGTAGCTTGGGATAAATTTATAATAGGACTGTCGGCTTATCCGATTTACATAATGCGAAAGTATTGTTAAGATATGTAATGTTAGCTGATAATTAATGTGCATTTGTTAAAAAATGGATTACAAAAAGAGAGAGGCCTTGTGCCTGATATTCTGTGCCCAGTTATGACACTGTCAGGAACCAGACATGAAAACAGTCTATTAACCATGAATGCTAACATTACATTTGATCCACATTAATAGGAATAATTGGGGGATGAGATTTAGTTATTGTGGTATGTTAACTCTTTCTCTCCTAATCGACGATACCATCGTTGATTTGACCTCATTAAATTACATTCATGTTTAATTTTATAAACCTTTGTGTTATCTAAAAAGAGCATGCATTTCCCTCTAATTCTATATCAAATACATTTTCTGATAACAAACAACAATACTATTGAATACTGTATGACGTCTATCTTAGTGTTGTGTACCGGGTGGCTACGTATCAAAGTCAGCTCGAGTTTTGACTAGAGTTTTGAGATGTGATGGCTAAGCATATAAAAGCAGCACGGAAACCTTCTCCCTAATACCCTCTCTCCCCCCCCCTCCCCCACAGAGTGCACTGGGTATACATTAGATGCATAAAAAGATGACCTAATAAATAATAAAGATCATATTCTATGGCATTCGGTTATTATATGCCCACTTTGAGAACCTCTCATTGACCTTACTTTCAGTGGAAAACAATCTTTATGAAAACTTGATGACGACATTCCCCTGATAGCATTTGTCTAAAATCATCATACAGGTAGAAGAAACTCATGATGAAAAACTTAATAAATAGGGTTAGGGTTATTTTATTTTTTTACCGGCCAAATATATAGGCCAATGGAGGCTATATTCGTAAATAGAATTCTTGTTCTGTTTCTTTTTCCCGGCGTTTTTAATTTTAAGACCTCTTTCCAGCGGGTTTATAAAATTAAGGATTTCCCCCCCCCCCTCTCTGCCTTGTTACCTGAAGCCCTCGTGTTTATCTTCAGCTTCACACCTGGCTAGAGACGTGAGGAAGTCGAGAGGAGGACAGTGGGAATAAAAATGAGGAGAAAAAAGAGGGAGTGAGAAAAGACAGGGAGGCCTCGTGAAGAGAGACATATGGAGAGATAGTGAGAGAGAGAGAGAGAGAGAGAGAGAGAGAGAGAGAATTTAAAAGAGTATGTACTTTATATAAAAATAGTGATCCAGTAAGAATGAAAACCTAAAACTGAAAAGGAAGAGGCTGAAAGAGAGAGAACGTCAGAAAAAGAAACGAGATATGATAATGCCTATATGATAATGTCTATATGATAATGCCTATATGATAATGCCTATATGATAATGCCTATATGATAATGCCTATATGATAATGTCTATATCAGTGATTCCCAAAGTGGTCTATATAGACCCCCAGGGGTCTACGAAGACCTCCAAGGGGTCTACGAAAGTAAAAAACTAAATTGGGGGTCCATGAGATGTCCACGGGGGTCTACGATAAGAGATTTCATTTAAGCACATTTAATGTTCACATTCCACTAATGTAATTATTGCATACACTAATATATGATTTGTACCTTCGTTAATCCTTTTTTTTTTATCCTGCTATTCAAATGAAAAATTGTTGTAATCAATTTCAATACTTATTTAAATAGCTTATTTTTGTCTACATGTAACTAATATTTAGAACAAAAAAAAAAGAAATGTAGACAGTACAGCATTATTTATTTAAAAATAAAATTGGGATTCATTCCTTCCTTGTCGAACAAGCCGAAGTGACTTTTTTATGACGATATGAACCAGGTTCGCTGGAAGATCATCTGAGACAATGCTACCCTGACAAAAATAAAGATTTTAAAAACTTTCGAACACTCAAAGTTCAAAATAGACCCGCAAAATCATAGTTCGACATCATATTGAGAAGATGATGGTTTGTGAGAGTCTTACAAGATTTCTTTTCTTATAAAATACGGAAAACAGCAAAGGTCAAACATTGATTCTACCAGCCGTTTTGCACAAACCTACATCTGTTATTATTAAAAGAATTTCTTTTTAAGCAACAATACAGTTCAAGGTCGCTTCGGTGGCATGAGTTATAAAATTAAAAGCTTCTTATGTAAATCTTTACAAGATACATAAATTTAGTTTGGTCTGACAAGGTGTAGCGCTGTGTGCTACAAACTGTCTAATGGTCACCATCTCATCTCATCTATGCCCTTTAGTCCCTTCTGGACATAGGTTACCAACCAGCTTCCTCCAGGCATCTCGGTTCTGGGCGAGTCTCTCCAACTGTCGCCACGTCTTGCCCATCTGCTTCCAGATCGCAGAGACCTGGTGAACCACCATCACCACCATGAAAAAAAATCCAGGTATTCATCAATACCTGCCTGATGAAAATTCTTATGATTCGCTGGTCAGACAAGATTTTGAATGAGGAACTGTGGCAAAGAACAAAGCAGCAGCCCACTGAAGTAGATATCCTTCAGAGACGCTGGAGATGGATAGTTCACACCCTTCGCAATCCTACATCCAACATAACAAGGCAAGCCCTAACCTGGAACCCCAAAGGAAAGAGAAAGAGGTGACGGCCCAGAAATACATGGCGCTATTGGTCACCGTCTCCTTATATTTCCTTAGGGTTGACCCACGAGACCTTTCCCATGTTTGGGTATAGTAGCAAGGCAGCAGATGTTTGAATTCAGTTTTCCTTCTGCTAGGTGGGTAGCAAGCGAAGGTTAATGAGCCCTTCCTGCTTGAAGTTTACTGGTTTAGGCTCCAGTTACTCGCCTTTGACCCATCTCCTGTTAATGAAAACAGTTCAGCAGATTCAACATTTGAGCCACACGTGAAAGATCAAGAAATACACGAGAAACTGCTCTAAGCGAAACCTTTTACAATGATACTTAAGGCATAATAATTAATTAATTAATATTTAATGTTGGAAAGACTACTTCATAGAACGACAAATTCGTATAATAAACATAATATCCTAAGTTGTGTAGTTTTAATTTACTTTTTCACTTCTCAACTCACTACGGTAAGAAATTTGTTTAAATAATGTTAATGAATTGGCAAAAATGTGCAAGTTGAGCAGGGGGTCTACCGAAAACCAGAAAACATGGCAAGGGGTCTACGAGACAAAAAAGTTTGGGAACCACTGGTCTATATGATAATGCCTATATGATAATGCCTATATGATAATGTCTAAATGATATGATAATGCCTATATGATAATGTCTATATGATAATGCCTATATGATAATGCCTATATGATAATGCCTATATGATAATGCCTATATGATAATGTCTATATGATAATGCCTATATGATAATGCCTATATGATAATGTCTATATGATAATGCCTACATGGTAAAGCCTATATGATAATGCCTATATAATAATGCCTATATGATAATGTCTATATGATAATGCCTATATGATAATGCCTATATGATAATGCCTATATGATATGATAATGCCTATATGATAATGTCTATATGATAATGCCTATATGATAATGCCTATATGATAATGTCTATATGATAATGCCTATATGATAATGCCTATATGATAATGCCTATATGATATGATAATGCCTATATGATAATGCCTACATGATAATGCCTATATGATAATGCCTATATGATAATGCCTATATGATAATGCCTATATGATAATGCCTATATGATAATGCCTATATGATAATGCCTATATGATAATGCCTATATGATATGATAATGCCTATATGATAATGCCTATATGATAATGCCTATATGATAATGCCTATACGGTAATGCCTATATGATAATGTCTATATGATAATGCCTATATGATAATGCCTATATGATAATGTCTATATGATAATGCCTACATGGTAAAGCCTATATGATAATGCCTATATAATAATGCCTATATGATAATGTCTATATGATAATGCATATATGATAATGCCTATATGATAATGCCTATATGATATGATAATGCCTATATGATAATGTCTATATGATAATGCCTATATGATAATGCCTATATGATAATGTCTATATGATAATGCCTATATGTTAATGCCTATATGATAATGCCTATATGATATGATAATGCCTATATGATAATGCCTACATGATAATGCCTATATGATAATGCCTATATGATAATGCCTATATGATAATGCCTATATGATAATGCCTATATGATAATGCCTATATGATAATGCCTATATGATAATGCCTATATGATATGATAATGCCTATATGATAATGCCTACATGATAATGCCTATACGGTAATGCCTATATGATAATGCCTATATGATAATGCCTATATGATAATGCCTATACGGTAATGCCTATATGATAATGCCTATATGATAATGCCTATATGATAATGCCTATTTGATAATGCCTATATGATAATGCCTATATGATAATGCCTATATGATAATGCCTATATGATAATGCCTATATGATAATGCCTATATGATAATGCCTATATGATATGATAATGCCTATATGATAATGCCTACATGATAATGCCTATACGGTAATGCCTATATGATAATGCCTATATGATAATGCCTATATGATAATGCCTATACGGTAATGCCTATATGATAATGCCTATATGATAATGCCTATATGATAATGCCTATTTGATAATGCCTATATGATAATGCCTATATGATAATGCCTATATGATAATGCCTATATGATAATGCCTATATGGTAATGCCTATATGATAATGCCTATATGGTAATGCCTATACGGTAATGCCTATATGGTAATGCCTATATGATAATACCTATATGATAATGCCTATATGGTAATGCCTATATGATAATGCCTATATGATAATGCCTAAAAGATAATGCCTATAAGATAATGCCTATATGATAATGCCTATATAATAATGCCTATATTATAATGCCTATATGATAATGCCTATATAATAATACCTATATGATAATGCCTATATAATAATGCCTATATGATAATGCCTATAAGATAATGCCTATTTGATTATGCCTAAAAGAAGACAAATTAATAGTACACATTGTGTCAGTGTATTAGTTCCTGGATTCCCAATATAAACTCATACTTGCTTCACGAGTTGTAGGAATGTGTCAAAAGACAAAAGTTAACAAAAAATCAAGTTAAAAAAAATTATTTCAAGCTAAAAATCCCGCACAAAGAAGTTTATAAAGCTGAGCATTTATTACACGAACGTCTAGAGCCGAGACCATTCGTTACAGAAGGCCTAAACACTGGCCTGTAACGTCACAACATGTGGGCAGTGGAGACCGATAGCTCGTTGCCACGTCGTACACACCTGTGACGTTATTGATCTCTAAACTCTAAACAAAGAAATAATTGTAAACATTTTTCAACTGGATCCGAGAAAGGGAAGTGGGAAAAATAACGTTTCCAAATTTTGTGTCAGACAGACAGACAGACAGAGTGATTTGATATAAGCTTTGTATAAAGTACGTGAGCAAGACGTATTAGAGAATTAGAGAATAGAAGATGTTACACTGAAACAAGGGGCATCAACGATACAGTACAGGCATTCACCATGTTTTCAAAAGACCAAAACATTCTTTTCACTGAGGCAATGATTAACTTCTATGTTACAGCCAGTATTTCTAAAAAAAAAACGAAAGAGATTCAACCATCAAACCCCGTGGCCTGTGCTATACAGTGTTATAGGTTTAGTTTATCGGGGATTTCCTTTTGAGCGACCTGACTTTAAATAGAACTTTATTTGGACGGAAGTAGAATGATGGGATATCACGACGGTTAGTTAACGAACTCTTACTCTTATGGCGTAGCAAGACGTGAACTTATTAGGACTGTTGACATATGGACTGCGCCCCTTCATTGTATGGATTAAATTATATTTTCAAGTTCTAGAAGTCTTATCAAATCATTTCATTAATATGTATGTGTGTTCGGACCGCAATCCAGACTGTGAGCTAATAATAATTATTTAGACTAGTTCTAAATCTACTAGTACTAGATTCTACATCATTCAAGAATCATAACAACAGATAATGGCATGACATATCTTGCAAATGTCTCCTTGCTAGTTTCCACAAACTTGGACCTTTTTCATTGCACTGACTTCAATAATCGAGCTTCTCCAGTGAATGTCGTGCTAGTCTCGCAAACAGTTTTCTTCTTCTTCTTCTTCTAGCCAGCTTTTTTGCTGCTGAGCTGTGAGCTCTTTTGCAGACTGTGCCAAGGAAAATGGTGTGCTGTTTTCTTTAGTTTTTTTCAGCACTGCCGTACAGGGTGTTGGTTATGATGGGCTGTAGTGGTAGTAGGGTGTGCCTAAGGTGGATTAGGAAGGGGCATTCAAAAAGGATATGGTTTACGGTTTCATAAGGGTGGGCGCACTGACTTCAATAATCTAACTTCTCCAGTGAATGTCGTGGTAGTCTGGCAAACTGTTTTAAGGCATCGAGCTTAGCGACCTTCTGACAGAATGGCATTACGTCCAACCAGTGCTGGTATCTGACATTGAATGGATAAAAATGGGCTCAACTTGTCCTGTTTGAATGATGAAATGATGCTTTATCTAAACTCCTGTTCATTCAGACCTATTGTTCTTTCCTTCAAAATCCTGAAGTCAAGCCGTTATTTGTCTCTATTCACTTCACGACACAATAAAGAATTAATGATAATTTAAAAAAAAAAAAGGTTTTACGAAACAAATAGCAATTTTGAGAAATAAAGACGCCATTATGGTGACACTACGGTCATTCATTCGAAATTTCAGAGAAAAAAGTTTTCATATAAACATGACACCGAGATGGAATCTATCTGAAAATTTGTAAAGAAGGGGAAGATAACCGGAAAGAGCGAGATTGACAAAGAGCAGACGACAGGCACAAAACTGGCACGAACCACGAACTGGTTAACCTAGGGCGACAGAGATTTGTCGCTGCCCCATGCTAAAGGAGTATAGACTAACACTAAAGGTGAGTAAAAGGCGACTTTAAGAGTACTTGAGGCTCTATCCTCTAGCTACAACCCAAATCATGCTAAAAGTTTTCAGGATCTAATTGGTACAGATGCCGGAAAGGCTTCAACAACACCCTTCTTGTTAACCGTTGGCCAAAGAAATGATGACTTTAACATCATCTGCACTATAGATCGCAAGGTCTGAAAGGGTTACTTTACTTTACTAAGTACAATCTCAACAGTAAATCTTAATTTAATCTCTTGCACATACTATCAAGCTGCTTATTTATATTTTAAAAAGCACACATGTACACATTTAAAAGAATTACTTCATTTATAGTATAAAGTTAATTTTTTTTTCCAAAATTAGAATTCAATATTTTAAAATCACTTGCATTTTCATTTAAAATAAAGCCCCCCGATGACGTAAAGTAGTGTTGATGACGTAAATGGTGAACTTAAAACGATTCGTACTCTCGTTCCTTACGCTGCGTTGAAATTTCTGGAGTTCCTCAGATTAAAACTTGGCTCTCGTGAAAAAGTTGTCGAGGCTATCACAGACAAGGAAATGGAGTTAACTCGTGTTGATCTTAGAAAAAAGAAAATAAGAGAAAGGGAAAGAATGAGAGAAGAAAAGAGAAAAAGAGGAAGATGTCAGCAGGATGTTTCACATTCCGGGTGGTCTGACGACGTCGCTATTTAAAGATTTAACAAACTAAGAGTAGATTGTTACGTAGATTTAAGGAAATTAGAGCTTTTTAGTTTTACTAAGCTTGTATCAACTCACTCTGGTAAAGCATTTGTACTCGCTATTTCTGCAACATCCATTCCCGAATCAAGTTGAAGCTTTGCATAATTATTCATTGGCCCAGAGAGGAAATGAATCAATGAAAAAAACAACTGAGTCAATTAATTACTGGTACGGTAATTAATTCATTTTGTTTGATAAAAAAACAAGGGAAGTTATTTAAAGATGTGGCTAAATATGTAGGGTTTGTTCCCCTAGATAAATGTGCTCGTTGTTTCTTCCCCACCTAGTCTGAAATCAAATTGAAACTTTAAACAATCATTTATTTTACGTAACAAAACATGAATCAATTAGAAGGTTAACCAATTGGTCAATTACTTATTGGTAATTAATTATTTTGTTTGATGTCGAATAAGGTAAGTGTGAAGAAACAAGTCCTTTTAAGTATAAACTGCCTTTTATTGTGCAGCCTTCAAACAAAGCATATTGACAAGGCGAACATTCTCTACAGATAACTCCACTAGATGACTGCCTTCTGCATATTTACAAGACACTGGTCGCTTCCCGCAAGTCCCCTAACTCTCCGATACTCAAAACTTCACCGTGTGTCACGGTTGACCACAAATAGTAACCGTGTCACAACAGGAAGTAACTTTAACATTCTTGAGAAATATAGTTATAGTTACTATTTGCATATCTGTAGTGCAATGCAGCTTGCTTACAAAAAAATAAATTATTTTATATTTGGCTTGTTGGTTTTATTCTTGGTGTGACTGAGATTCTAGTCAAAACACAATATGGAATAATTCTGACTTTTTAATGCTCCAATGTAAATATAAGAGATGTATTCATCTTTACAGTCTGATGTGTAGATGGTACATTAGTCGATGTAAACTATATTTATTGACACACTCTTTTAACTTTCTGACACTGTTAACCGGGGATGTAATTTTGATTTTAAAAGAAATATTAATATAAGTTTGCGTGTGTGTATGTGTGTGTGTGAAAGAGAGAGAGAGAGAGAAAGAAAGAGAGGGAGAGAGATAGAGTTTAATGATGTATGGGAGTTAACTGTTTAAAACAGGTGTGTGTCAGAGAGAAGACGTATGAGCATCAGTTGGTTACTTCCCTTGATAAAATTTGCCAGTTGGAATTTACTAACGAAGATGAAATTGGACGAGCGAGAGAAATGAGGAGAATCGGGAAGGAGGGGTGGAGTGGGGCGCGGAGGAAGGAGGGGGGGGGCTGAGATAGGGTAGAGGGGAGGGCGTTGATAAAAGAGGTCATTGAAATGTATTCACTCTGGCAGTGACACTGTCATATTTTTTAGTATTTGCATTAACAAAATAAATAAAGTAAGAATATGTGTGACAAATAATCATGTACTTTTTTTTTTTTATCTCTCCGGTGGTTGAGTGAGATAGAGCATAATAGGCGTATTTTGGAAGTATGTGCTCGAACCTTGTTAAAATAAATGTGATTTTTAAACCTGTCAAGACTATTTGAACTGGGATTTAGTGACATTAAGTTGAAAAAAAAGATTGTCATTATTTTCAGCTCAATGGTTTCACTACTCTCCTAGCTGTTTAATTAAGTAATTAGAAACTTATTATTTTTTATTATGTATATTGACAACATCAAATGCTTGTGTTTCTAGTCGCCCCCAAAAGGAGAATGCCGCTATTCATTTTGTGTGGTCTGTCTGTCCATTCAGTTTGTCCGTCCGCCCTGATTAGATAGAAAAAAACTAATAAAGGTATTGAAAAGCCGACATTCCCCGACATCTTACTCTTTTTTTTTGATATTTCAAAGTTCTGATGCAACGGCTTTTGTATTTTATTTTCTGAAAGCTAAACTTTTAATTTTTAAAATTAAATGCAAGCAGTTTTTTCATAAAAAATACATTTTTACAGTTATTACATTGATAAGCGGTACCTCACTAATTTGAAAAATGTTAATGTAACGGCTTTTAAAAAAAAATAATGTAAAATATTTGTATTCCTAAATGAAGTGTCTTCTGTTCTACGCGCTACTTGCATTTTTAATACAAGTCAGGCATAAATTTGCACAGCAGAAAGTACACATTTACCATATTTTCTCTCTATAACCCGCATACGTGTATAACCCGCATATGCGTAAACCCCCGTTAAAATTGCAAAATTTAAATAGTTAAAAACCAAAAATAGTAGACTCTGTACCCATATATACCCCGCATGTGAAAGGCATTGACTTGCAGTAAACTACCGGTACATAAAGTTGTTGCTTATCAGACGTCTGTCCGTCGTAACACAATCCTACTCCAGTTGGTGTTCCAACAAGCGATACATAGAGTGCAACAGGCGTGTGACATAAAACAGTCGTTTCTTTAACTCTTACTCTTTTAATTAACGATAACATCGTTGATTTGACCCAATTAAATTAAAATTAATTTTTGGTTTTATAAAGGTGTATTTGGTTGCATAAAAAGAGCTTGCAGTCTCCTATAATTCTATACCAAAAGTAACCTTATCTGATTACAAATAGAAATGTTATTGAAGTTTAATGATAACAGGGTAGAATGTATACATGTGAAAAATTTTTAATTTCCCTCAGAACGTGGAAAATAATTACGGAGATAAAGAGTTAATACCATTTTTTTTGGGGGGGGTTTGCGCATATAACCCGCGGGCTGTACATATTTTACCCGTAAACATAGTATAACGGAAACTATGGACATATTGGTGGGTCTTTATACGTCCAATAGTTCGCTGTGTGGTTGTGAAATGGAAAGCTTTATGAGAATCTCATTATAAACCTCAAGAAAACAAATCCTTCAATCACATTAGTTAGACCAGGTTCACACTGAACCATATCGTCAAAACTATCAGCTCATTTAATACATTAACTTTTTTGATTGGAGGAGACAAGGTTTGCGTTGTTGATAGGTCATAGCTTCTGGTATTGATGCCTTTCCACCTGCTTGAGTGGACCACATCGGGGGCCGAGTCTGATCTTCGCAACCTTGTTTATTTGTAAGTTTTGGCTTATTGTTTTATTCATTATCTCTACTTTACTTGTAAGTCTTCTGTCCTGAAGTGTCTAAAAGTTTAATGATTTTATTAACTCTTTCTCTCCGAATTGGCGATACACATCGTTGATTTGACCTCATTAAATTTAATTAATGTTTAATTTTGTAATCTTTATTTTGTGTTATATATATATAAAGCATGTATTCCCCTTTAATTCTATACCAAATAAAACATTTTCTGATAACAAAGTTAATCCAGGAGAGGGAAATAGTATTCAGCAAAATGAAGAATTCCATCGAAACGTGGAAAAATAATTACGGAGAGAAAGAGTTAATGGTTTGACTCTAGTCAAATGTGAATATTCGTTTGTCATAAATCTTATGGGATTATTTTGTGTCTGACACGTAACCCTAAACATATAAAGGCGGAGAAAGAACAATAATATAGTCTTATTGCTCAATGGACGTTACTGTTGCAGGTCTGTCATATGCTAAGAAATTTATTGATAGGTCTTATTCCTACAAATAAAAAAACTTGACGATGGCAGAAACAAGAAAAAAGGAAATTGACTCAAAATAATTCACCTAAATTCTAAATTAAAATAAAATAATTCAATAAATTAAATTACAATAAAAAGTAAAAGTTCCACTTTCAGACCTTGTGTTTAAAGGCCATATTATGTAAAGGTTATCTGTCTCTGTGGCCCTACGGTTAACAAGGGTGTCATGTGGCCAGCACAACGATCAACCGCCTTTACTTTTCCCCACTTCAGGTAGCCATTACAGCTGGATGGATTCAGAAGCGCCCCAAAATTTCGAAATTAAAAATCCAAGTCCTCACCAGAAATCGAACCCGGGATTCCCGGTTTGGAAGCCAAGCGCTTTACCGTTCAGCCAACGCGTCTAATAAAATACATTAAGATAGGAAATATTTTTCAGTTTTCATAGCAACGACAGATACAATTTTTTTTCTAATTTATATAGTTACATAGCGCAAGGAATGCCACCATTAAAAAGTTACGCCCTTGTTATAAACGGATGCAGTTTGTCAAAGAAAAGATGCAGTGGGCACCACAGAGTGAAAAGTCAGAAAGAGCAGTCAGTGGCAGACGTGTTAAGTCTGTTAGTCATTAGCGCTTGGGCGAAAGTGTTAGTCCTACTGTTCACGCACTTGTGTGTGGGTGTGTGTGTGTGTGGTTTGGTGTTAGAGCGAAAGTTGAGCAAGTAAAATTAGGTCAACCGAGTGAGCACGCGTGTAGAATAGAAATGTGCTTAACTGAACAACTCAGACACAACGCTTCCCACCAAAACAAAATGAGCGACTAGTGACACAAATATTGTACATATACAGCTAAAGCAGACGACATAATACAAGGTGAAGGTCTGGCGTGAAATAACCTTTTAATGATTTTTAAGTACACACAATGCAGACAGACACTGTATTATTATGTCTGTCAGTCCAGTACAGGGGCGTAGCTAGGAATTTTCCATCGTTTGGGGGTCGGGGGGCTTGACCTCTTTGGGTGCCCCCTGCAATTTGCGTAATATTTAATTATCAATGTAACAAAACACTCATTTGGGGAAATTTTCAAATTCTCCCTCTCCTCCCTCCACCCTAGCTACGCCACTGGTCCCATCGTCAGTTGGACTGTTGGGGCACCACACATGATCTGTTGACAGTCTTTCTCCTTTTCTTTCTTGTTTTGTGCCTGAATTAGAGACACATAGTCAGATCCTTCCAGCCCAAAGCGCTTCCTTAGTAGCCATCTTCTTCTTATTAATGCTCTATTTTAAAGACAAATCTATTCATCCTTGATGGTCATGCTTCTCAAAAGAAGTCGTTTAGGTTGAGTGCATAGAGCTTGACTACTTGACTAGGCATCTTGACTTTGTATCCGGGTAAAACTAGGCTAAATTTAGTTTGTAAATTCTAGTAACCCAGTACTCTTGTGTGACCTTACTTATATTTTTAAGACACTATTGTGAATTAATTTATATTATTTACGACATTATAGTGTGACTTAATTATTATTTGTTTTACAATACTAGTGCCACTTGACTAATGTTTTCCATTGGGACGATAGACCAATATCAGCAATCACTGTATGTCTTATGTTCATAATTATGTTTCAGGAAATAATTTAGGGAATAATTTGTTTGAATAATATAGATACAAAAATTGTTTAACATAAACTTTCTCTCTCTCTCTGTCTCTCTCATTTTCTCTCTCTCTCTCTCTCTCTCTCTTCCCCTATCTCTCACTTTCTTCTTTCTGTCTTTCTCCCTTTCTCTTCTTCTCTGTCTCTCTATTTTTCTCCCTCTCTCTGTCTACCTCTCTCTCTCTCTCCGTGTCTCTCTCCCTCTTTCTATCCTTTTCCCCTCTCTCTAGTTCTTTCCCTCTGTCTCTCTCTCTTACTCTCCTTTTCCTGCTTGTTCTGTGACCTCATAAGTTATTTCCCCTTTGCCGCTCAGCCATCTGGACATCGCTAACAGCATGATATCAAGATGTCCTGGATTGTTTCACGTAACTGGTTATCTAGACCTAAGATATGCCAGCATCCAGGAGTTCTCAAACTGACGGACACATAGATCCACCCTATTTTCTCAAGCTACAGATCTCATTGTACATCAAATTTTCAAGGAATAATTATGGTAAAAACAACAAAATAGCAAAATATAAACAAAAACTTGAGAAAAAATAAGCTTTTCTAAGGTGAAGAACTGCAAAATCATTGCCATATCTATTATCTATCAATACCACATGTTTTAACTTCCTATATATATATATATATATATATATATATATATATATATATATATATATATATATATATATATATATATATATATATATATATATATATATATATATATATATATATATATATATATATATATATATATATATATATATATATATATATATATATATATATATATATATATATATATATATATATATATATATATATATATATATATACGCCACTTATAAAGCATAAATTGGGGGCGGGATAGCTGAGTTGTAGAGCATTTGACTTATGAACTGGGGGTCCCTGGTTCAAATCCTGGTAGATTTTTTTTATTTCGGGATCTTTGGGCGCCCAACTCTAATGGGTATCTGACTTAAGTTGGGGAAAACGTAAAGCCGGTTGGTCGCTGGTCGCAGGACAGATGACCTTTACATCATCTGCCATATAGATCGCAAGGTCTCAAAAGGGAACTTGACTTGACTAGAGCATAATTTAAATGTAATGACGTAATAAAAAATGTGTGTTGAAAGATGTTCTTAAAATAGAATACAGCCCTTAATCATCTGATGACTTCATGCCACTTATATATGTCAGCGACTTACCAACCCACGGACTTTAATAAATATTTCTCAAAGTGTATATACAATAAGAGGCTCAGGAGAGAGAGAGAGAAAGAGAGAGAGAGAGAGAGAAAGAGAGAGAGAGAAAGATATGCACATGGAGCGGAGGGGAAAAATTGAGTCAGGGAGATTAAAAAAAAATAGTGTAAACATAGTCTTACACAGAATAATATGTCCATGTTGTGGGTTTACCACTCACCGAGTGTTTTATAAATCACAGTAGCCGTAATCATACCATTCAGACTAGAGATGAGAGTTGATAGTACTATTTGTGAGACGCTAAACTGGGAGAACATTCTTATAGTCTGGGAATATTGGAAATCGGATAGCTTGAGCCTAGGGAAGGATATCCTCGTTTTCATATAACTATAAAACAAAAGCTGCATATAGTAATTCGTAATGCTAGTAACAAACAAGTATTAATAATAACATCACCGTGACCTCATTCCTATCTTCCAGCTTCCGAGATAAAAAGAACCACCACTTAATTTACAAAAACAATTAAAAGCAATTACACATTTTTGGAATATTGATTATTATATACTAACAATGTAGAATTTTTTATGAGTTATTGTTTTCAATTCAATAAATTAAAGATAACCGGAGACAGATTAGTTTGTTGTTTTACCATAAAAAAGACGAACTGATAAAGATAAAAAATGTTACGTCAAGTCGTTTGTATTTTATTACTTTTTTTTTTTTTAAACTCATTGAGGCAAATGAGACAATTTTGTGATTTACATATTGAAGTTCTTACACTTTACCTTTAAACAATGCGACACTGCAATTTAAAAAATATATATATTGTGACTTTAAAATGGCAGAATCGACAGCTCCTTAAAAATATTTCACGAAAGGAAATGTTTAGCAGTTGTTTCTTTTATTAGCAAACTTTGAGGGTGCTGAATGTTACATTTTGGATTTACACATGAAGCTCCTACACTTCACCTTTCAACACTCTGACGCTGCATTTTTTAAAAATTATGTTGAGGCTTTAAAATGGCAGATTTGGCAGCTCCTAAAAAATATTTACGACAAGAAACTTTTAATAGTTTTTTTTTGTTCTCTTGTTAGTAAAAACTTTGCAGACGCTGTATGTTACATTGGATTTTTTATGACATTGATAGTAGCCTAATAGTTGTCTATGTATATTTGGTTATCTATATGTATCACAGATTTGGGTATTGTCTTTATGTGTATGTACAATTTGTAGAAAGTCTACATTCCGACACTAGTCCACATTACATTTTTAAATTTAATTAATTAACCTTGTTTTAGTTTTAATTTATTTTTTTACATGTTGTAAAATATTTTTTTTTTCCTTAACTAACTAGATGATAATGATTGACGTCACGTACCTTGCGAGAGTTTGATTGGCCCAGAAATTAACATATTATCCACCACACAGCGCTGACCAATGGGATGAAAGATAATTAACCCATTGTCGTTCTCTAGAATGCAGTGCTCATCCTGGATGCCGGAACCCTCTAGAAGTATATCCTGGGGGACTCTGGCGTACTTGGTGCCGATCCTGGTCAGACCTGCAAAACAAAAGATTTATTTCCCCATGAAGTCAAGTACACGGAAGAAGAGACTTCACGCCAAAATTTTGTTGTGCTTTATTTGTTTCTGGTGTTCCTACAAAAATATAAGAAATACATCCTAGCCCAAACCGTAAGACAGCGGGGGAGGGTGGCGAGCAGGGTTCGAGAAGACAGTACAGAACACATACGACACGACCAGGCTGGTCTAAGAACAATGTTTACAGCTATTTCATCCAGAGCCTCCAGCCTGGCTACCTGTAATTCGATGGTTTAATCAGAAAGTTGCACTATTCAAGCCATAACAGGCTAATTTTTCGTAATTTTTCGTCCACAGCAAGTGGGAGAATTAAGTGATAGTTAAGTCAATCAGTCACGACTGGAGGATTTTATATTATAGAATGTTTATTTTATTATATTCGCAAGAACATTATGTTGATTTTATGTGATTCGGGTCTGTCTGATTGTCTGTCTGTCAATCTGTCTGTAAAAAAAAATGTGTGTACGCTTCTTTTCTCCCAAACCCATTCTCGGATCAAGTTGAAACTTTGCACAATTACTCATTGGCGTAGACAAGACAAGCATCAATGAAAAAAAAATTACCAATTAGTTTTCTAATTACTGGTAATTAATTATTTTGTTTAATAGCAGTAAGGGAAACTAATCCTTCAGTATTCACAGTCATGGCTTCATTTGTTGGGTTTAGTTCCCTTAAATTATTAACGCTATTTCTTCCTCACGCGTTCTCTGGATAAGTTGATACTTCAAACAATTAGTTATTGTACTTAACAAAACATGAATCAGTAAACAAAATAGTCAATTAGTCAATTAATTATTGGTAATTAATTACTTTGTTTGATTACGAATAAGTGAAATGACTTGTACATTATTGATTGATATAGTTTTAAGGGCAGAGTTCTTCTCTTTTCGATAAGCTTTATTTATTTATTCTTTTTAATCAAAGGAATTTTTAAAACATAGTTTGCTACTTTATGTTTTCTTGTTGTATAAGACTTTTAGTATTTCAACATCAAAGCCATTGTGTATTGTGAAGCTGAAGTTAGGTTAATCAAGTATCAAAGTTCCATTTACAAACGTACTCGGGGATCCTTATACAGAATTCAATCAAAGCCTTTCCACTTTGGAAAATGCATTAATTTTGTATCCCTAACATAAAGTTAAATTACATAATCACACAGAGTACCACAGGTAGAAATAAACACTTAGAAATAGATTGAAATAACAGATTGACGGTGCATGTCATTAAAAAAAAGAAAACAGAATGGTTAATGTGCCCACCAACCCTTCTTTTTAAAAATACTTTTAAATATAAGAATAGAAATACCCAGATTTCATGCAAAGTTTAAAGTATTGTTTTTTAACCGCCTTTGGATTTTTGTGAGCTATTTTTAACAAGATTACAGAGATTTCCAGAGCCGCAGTGCTACAAACAACTTCCGCTAATATTGACTCGATGTATTACGTGACCTATTATGATCATATCTCATCTTTCCCTGCGGTCCTTTTTGGGGTATAGACCCCCATCCAGCTTCCTACAGGCGTCTCGGTTCTGGGCGAGTGTCTCCAACTGTCCCCCCACGTCTTGCCCATCTGCTTGGCATCTGCTTCCAAATCACGGCGCCGAGTATTCCTGGGCAGACACCTCTTCCTCTTTCCTTTTGGGGGTGGTGGGGTTCAGAGAGAGGGGGTGGTTCCAGGTGAGAGTTTGCCTTCTAATGTTGGATGCAGACTTACGAAGGGTGTGACCCATCTCCAGCGTCTCTAAAGGATATCTATTTTATTGTGTTGCTGCTTTGTTCTTCGCTAGTTGCTCATTCCCCATCTTGTCTGGCCAACAGATCATACGAATCTTATTAAGGCAGGTATTGATGAACACCTGAATTTTTTTGATAATACCTTTCACTTTGAGCATGTTTTAATTTAAATGTAAAGATTGACATTTTTAGTTCATTATCAGTGACTATAACTTTGATTTGTAAAGGACTTTTGCCATTATGTGAAGAGCCCACTTTTAAATTATTCATTATCAGACAAAGAAACGAAATTAATAATTCGAATGTCAAGTATTTCTAAAAAATTATATTATTAGTTTGTCAAGGGATCAGGACAAAAACAAGAACATTTAAAATCATCAGAAAATATTTTTTAAAAATATTTTAGAAAGAGAATGCTAAAGAGAAAGAAAGACTAATAAAGAGAAAGAGATACAGAGAGATGAAGAGAGAGGTAAAGAAAGACATAGAGAGAAAGAGAGATGGTAGAGAAAGAGAGACAGGGAAAGAGAGATTGTAGAAAAAGACAGAGAGACAGAGATTGAGAGTGAAAGAAAGAGGCAGATAGAGAGATGTCAAACAGATACACAGAGAGAGAGACACACACACACACACACAGACACACACAGACACATAAAGAGAGAAGGAAGAGAGACCGAGAGAGAAAGTATCTTCGGCAATACATTTGGTGCTTGTATTGTCTTTTGAATGTAGTAAGACATATCACAGGTGATGCGGTGGCTGGGCGGTTAAGCGCTTGGCTTTCAGGCCTGGGGTCCTAGGTTCGAATCTCACTGAAGATTGGGAGTTATGAATTTCAGAATTTTTGGGGCACCCCTGAGTCCATCTAACTCTAATGGGTACCTGAACATTCATTGTAAAGGCGGTTTGTTCCTTGTGTTGGCCACATGACACCCTCGTTAACCATGGACCACAGAAACAGATCATCTTCCCTATAGATCGCGAGGTTTGGAGTGCGTACTTTAATTGTTTTACTTTAAGACATGTTACCCCAACTGCATTGGTACACTATATGACTTTTTGGCCTACCAGTAACTGCAAAAACTATGCTGCCAGCTGGCTAAATACTTGACCCACCTTTGTTGTGGTTGTAATCAAGGGAGACCAATAGATACACTCAGCATGATGATCAACTGGCTCCTTTTACGACATACATATTTGAACTATGAACTTGGTGCCTGCTGTCTGGATGAGCGACAATCATGGGTTACCCATCTTCAACGAGGACAGCCAATGTTTAACATATTATGTTATTTACCTTGAGATAGAGGCAGAATAGTGACCGCAGTGGACAGACGTCCGCTCCCAAGACTGACCAGGTGTGGCTCTCCGGCTCTGACCTTGACTGCATTGTTCGTTTCTGTCACTGCCACGTGGTCCTGTCAGATGTCGCAAGTTTTAGTTTTGTTAATGACACATATAACATATAACATAACATATAATGACACATATAACATAACATGTAATGACACATATAACATGCATATAGTAAAATACTGAGATATATAATTTACTACTTTAACCCTCAAAACGCGTGTGGTAATTTAGCCTCTAAGCAGAATTGTAATTCCATTTTGTATGCACTCATTGCAAAACAGATCAGCACTTTAAGGGTTAATGTAAATACTGCAAGTCTCCACCTCCAACAAGTGGATGTATTCAAACGAGACTTCAAAGCACTGGACAATGATGTTAACTATTAGGAAGCATCGCTAAATAGTACAAATGGATAGAGATAGTGACAAAGAAAGCTATGGACAGTGGAAAATGATGAACCATAGTTTCCAGAATATGAATCTACATTTACATGAACAAGTGCCCTAAGAGATAAACCATAGTTTCCCGAATATGAATCTACATTTACATGAACAAGTGCCCTAAGAGATAAACCATAGTTTCCAGAATATGGCTCTACATTTACATGACCAAGTGCCCTAAGAGATGAACCATAGTTTCCAGAATAGGGTTCTACATTTACATGAACAAGTGCCCTAAGAGATAAACCATAGTTTCCAGAATAGGGCTCTACATTTACATGAACAAGTACCCTAAGAGATAAACCATAGTTTCCAGAATAGGGTTCTACATTTACATGAACAAGTACCCTAAGAGATAAACCATAGTTTCCAGAATAGGGCTCTACATTTACATGAACAAGTGCCCTAAGAGATGAACCATAGTTTCCAGAATAGGGTTCTACATTTACATGAACAAGTGCCCTAAGAGATAAACCATAGTTTCCAGAATAGGGCTCTACATTTACATGAACATATGCCCTAAGAGATAAACCATAGTTTCCAGAATAGGGCTCTACATTTACATGAACAAGTACCCTAAGAGATAAACCATAGTTTCCAGAATAGAGTTCTACATTTACATGAACAAGTACCCTAAGAGATAAACCATAGTTTCCAGAATATGACTCTACATTTACATGACCAAGTGCCCTAAGAGATAAACCATAGTTTCCAGAATAGGGTTCTACATTTACACGAACATATGCCCTAAGAGATAAACCATAGTTTCCAGAATAGGGCTCTACATTTACATGAACAAGTGCCCTAAGAGATGAACCATAGTTTCCAGAATAGGGCTCTACATTTACATGAACAAGTACCCTAAGAGATAAACCATAGTTTCCAGAATAGAGTTCTACATTTACATGAACAAGTGCCCTAAGAGATAAACCATAGTTTCCAGAATATGGCTCTACATTTACATGACCAAGTGCCCTAAGAGATAAACCATAGTTTCCAGAATAGGGTTCTACATTTACACGAACAAGTGCCCTAAGAGATAAACCATAGTTTCCAGAATAGGGTTCTACAATTACACGAACAAGTGCCCTAGAGATAAACCATAGTTTCCAGAATAGGGTTCTACATTTACACGAACAAGTGCCCTAAGAGATAAACCATAGTTTCCAGAATAGGGTTCTACAATTACACGAACAAGTGCCCTAGAGATAAACCATAGTTTCCAGAATAGGGTTCTACATTTACACGAACAAGTGCCCTAAGAAATAAACCATAGTTTCCAGAATAGGGTTCTACAATTACACGAACAAGTACTCTACGAGATGAACTATAGTCGTTCTGCGGTTAACGGAGGCAACCAACAAGTGGTAAATCACATGAATTGAACCTATTTCGAGGAAGATAAAAAGACAGATGCTGTTTTAAGATGCTACATGTTTGGAATGCAAAGTAAAAACAACAACTTAAAACTAAGGTTATCACTCAAAGCAAAATAAACTTAAACAAAGGTTATACACACAAGGCACTTAAGACCTTTTATGACTAATGGTCTTGTTATGAAGTAATTTGACAATACTGTTTATTAACCTGAATATCTAGTGACCAAAATAAAAATTCAGTGCTTGCAAACTCGCCTACTACCTGGAAAGCAGACAATAGCGTCGCCTTGAGCAATGGGGCGTCCATGAGAAACTACGTAACACAGGAAGCTAGAGCATTGACTTTTTAAAAATCAGAGCACTGACCTTTAAAGCTAAAGCACTGACCTGTAAAGTTAGAGCACTGACCTGTAAAAAATTAGAGCACTGACTTTAAAAGCTAGAGCTCTGACTTGTCAATTTAAAACACTGACCTCTTAAATTAGAGGATCGATCTTTAAAGCTAGAGCTCTGACATTTAAACTTATGGCACTGACCTGTAAAATTAGAGTACTGACCTGTAAAGACGTTTTCATCCTGACTTCTGATTGGCCGCTACTTGACATCATACTCCATTCATCAAGTTGCCGGATGTCTCAGCATTTGAACGTAAACATCATTCGTCCTACATCCCAAAATATATACAGATAATCTGTTATTGCACATTTTTACACTTAAACAATGATAATCTGTTAAAATAATTTTTTCACTTTCTCATATTTTATTTAAAATATTTTCAAATACGCATGAAATAATAATCTAAAATAAAGACACGATTTAAGAAATTATTTTTTTAAAATCACGTCCATACTCTCAGGCTACAAATATAAACCCAATGAAATAAAATTCACAAGAGTCAAAAGCAGATTTATAACCTAATTTAAACACTGAAAAATTGTGATAATTCCAAGTTTTTCTACTTAGAGCGTAATATGCTGTTTCATATCAATATATCTAAAATTCACTATACTCTTAAAGCTATAATGGAGAATAAATAAAGTTAAATCGGTTACGCGCTAACTAATTTCTTAAGATCCTTAGTTAACCTTTAGAAGTGTTTTCCAGTATACCTTGAAGTCGAGATTAAAATAAACAAATAATTCTGTGGAAATTAAAGTAATTTGATTAAGAAACGCGCCACACAGATTTAAATAAATCTGACTTAAATGCTGACACACGTGAAACAGTCGAAAAAAAAAACAGTCGAATATTAAAACTACGTTAATCGCACTTTTAATCACTCATTTTTTTAATTATTTTTTTGCCTTATAAAACGGAATGGCGACGTGACCTACAACAACCTGCGAAATCAAAGGTAGTTAATCCACTGAGACTTTGAATTGAGGTTGTTGATCCAATTAATTTTCGAATTGAGGTTGTTTATCCAATTATTTTTTCAAAAGTTAATCCACTATGTCTTTGAGTTGAGGTTGTTAATCCACTTAGTCTTTGAGTTGAGGTTGTTAATCCACTATGTCTTTGAGTTGAGGTTGTTAATCCACTATGTCTTTGAGTTGAGGTTGTTAATCCACTATGTCTTTGAGTTTAGGTTGTTAATCCACTTAGTCTTTTGAGTTGAGGTAATTAATCCAGTGAAAGTCTTTAACCTGATGCGGTCCTTTCACTGGAGCCACTGATGGACTGTTGTTTTGTTTTTAATACTTTGGTCCTGTACTGTCTATCTTTTTGATCGCTGTCCTCAAGTGCTCCCCATTAACCCCCTTCCCACCCCCACACTACACACAATACGTATAAGACTTGTGATGAAAGCAGTTCAGCTCCAAGTGGACTCTTCATCGCCGTGTTCCCGCCTTCAAACGAAAGCTAAAACACACACAAAATAACTGTGTGATGTGTGCTACAAATTTTGACACTTTTCAAAAACAAAGTGTGCTTTTATGGCATACGAACGTAGGAATTAAGGTAGCCAATTCGAGTAATTGCTTTTCAAAGACCTTAGTGACCTTAAGGGTCTTAATGAATTTGACCTAGCTCGAAAATATTCGTGTCCGAAATAAGACATTAAAGTGGGTGAGGGTGTAAAGTTTGTCTGTTTTTATGGCCGACGGTTAACGAGGGTGTCATGCAACCAGCACAACGATCCACCAACCACCTTTACTTTCCTGAAAAATATTTGGTACTTCATAGAGTTGGATGGAATTAGTGGCGTCCTAAAAATCATTTGAAACATTCCAATCATAGATTTTCAAAACATTTCGAATTTTCCTTCAGACTTACAGATTGTTACATTCTGCAGGAGGACGAGCAAAGGCAGGTTCGAACCCGGGATCATCGAGAAGACAGTTTAGAACGCAAACAACACGACGAGAGAGAGAGAGAGAGAGAGAGAGAGTAAGAGAGAGAGAGAGCGAGAGCTTGAGAAATTGAGATAGAAAGTAAGTACAAGTTTGAGACTTAGTAAAACTAAGAGAAAAATTGAGAATAAATAAAAACAATAATAATAATGATAATTTATTTTTTTATCGCTGGTAACCAACACACACACATACAAACACCCTCACACTCATTCAGATTCTTCTAGGAAACATGTCCTCATTTCCTGACACAAAAATATATACCATCAGTTGAATTACTTCAAGTTGGGATATTTTTTACTTTTGCTGTGATCACTTAGTACATATGGTAATTAGAGGGTGGGTGGGGTGTGAGAGCATTGACTGAAATGTATAAACAAAGTGTTAATTAACAAGTAGGAAGGGAGATAATTACGTGACGAAGTTAGTCTGAAAGTGATGGCCCCTGAGTACTTAGTACACTCCTAAAAGAAACATGCCAGATTTTTCCGAAACTGTTGCCAGAAAAAAAGTTGAACACACATTAAGAAGAAATTTTCATTGAAAAGTTTAAATGTAATCTTTCATTAATGTGCTCAGAAACACTATCAAAATTTTAGATAGATAGACAGACAGACGAAAGACAGATAGACAGACAGACAGATATATATATATATATATATATATATATATATATATATATATATAGATAGATAGATAGATAGATATATAGATAGATAGATAGATAGATAGATAGATAGATAGATAGATTTAGATAGATAGATAGATAGATAGATAGATAGATAGATAGATAGATAGATAGATAGATAGATAGATAGATAGGGGAATATAATGAAATAGAGTCACTGTGCCACATAGATTATGCAAGGCGAGATATATTTAACTTTATTTTTTCGCTGTCCGCGCGGTCGTTAGCCTTTCTTGGTGTCTCAAATTTTTAAAGAGTTCTCTCACTGTCAATGTCTACAGCTCGTAGTTGGTAAGGAGTGTCTCTAAGTGACTGCTTATGCTCTAATTGTCTATTTAACAGACAACACCTTAAAAGAAAAAAAAGCTACATAACTCTGAATGTCCTTCACATTGTTTAGTTATAGCTCGGACTTTGAATGTAAAATCTTTTACGTTTCGGATGTTCCTTCAGAGTTGAATATAATCTACTTCCTAGCCCAAACCTCCCGCAGGACGATTGGGGGATGGCAGCGGGCAGGGTTTGAACCCGGGACAATCCAGACCGCCGAATGACAGTCAAGAGCGCATACCACACGATATGGCAGCCAGAGGTCAGAGGTTATTTTGGGATCAAGTGCAATAAAAGGTTAACAAACAAAATTGAAAACAAATATAAAAAAAAAAACTAAGCTTATCTAAAGGGAAGAACCAGAAAAATCACTGCCGTATATCTAAAAACTGCAGGAATAAGCTCTCTTTTTCTATATAAAATACTATAAATTAATTGCCAGTAAATGATTGACCAATTGTTTGATTTTGTTATTGATTCATGTATTGTCATCGACTATGAATAATTTAGCTAAATTTCAACTTGAACCTGGAATGGGAAGCAGGAGAAATAAGCGTGTGTAAAACGTTAAAAGGGGAATAACTCCACTCGTGCAGCAACATATCTCAATAATTATAATCTATTTCCCATTTTCAATACCAAAGATTAATTAATTACCAAGAATTAATTAACTAATTGTTTACATTTTTTTATCGATTCATGCTATGTGAGGTTCAAAAACTAATGGTGTCAGTTTTAACTTGATCCTAGATTAGGTGTGTGAGAAATAATTGTACAATAATTGTACTAGACAGACAGAGTGAGGTGATATAAGCTTGGTAAAAAATAGATTTTGCTGGTATGAAAACACTTAATATCCCATTAACTCTATTGAGGCAGTCATTCAGTAACGACAGACATTCTTAACAACACTCACCAGTCGGTCAGTAACGACAGACATTCTTAGCGAATTTCACCAGTCAGATAAGTATTTTTACTGGTAGCAGTTCTCAAGCATTGAAAACACATTGACCTCTGTAACACAGAGCGTTTCTATACATATGTTATAGACATTAGTTTATGAGAGCGTCTCTATACTTATGTTCACGCTTATCATAGACTAGTTATCCAGAAATTAGTTGTAATTATTTTAGTATAAAAAAAAATTAACACATTCTCTTTGTAGGTCAATCTTAAAAATTTGTCACGTGACTTGACTTACAGGTATAAAGAAATGAAGATTATTACATACTTGACAGGATGGACGTAGCTGGCGGAGGACACGGTTCGAACCCGGGACCTTAGTTACTATAGCGAACACTACAGACTGAAGCCATTAATATTATTATTCAAACACAAATAGATTTTCCGAGTCTCTAAATAAGGTCTGCATCTTGTTTTGTTTAACCCTAATTTTCCCTGATATTTGTTCTGAAAGCACTCTATAGCCAGTATTTTGTTCTTTGCTATAAAACTAGTTTGTCTGAAACTATTGCTACAAATGCATAACATCTTGAAAAACGTTTATTCATTAAACTTATCAAATTTGGTTCTGATTTCAATCTAAAAAAAAAATGTAGGACTTTGCTGCAAGTTCCTTCACCTACAAAACTGATGAAGGCTGACACCTCTTGGCCCAAACGTCTGTTGTTTTACTTGTTCCGGAAGGGTCACATTTATGCATGTTTATTGTATGTTCTATACAGTCGTTCACCCCTGCATCAGTAATTCTTTGTTTTATACCTCTTCAGCGTTCAATATTTCATAATATTTTGTTGTCGTCAACGCGTTAAGAACCCTGGTAATAACATACATATTATCACTAGACTGTTGTTTCGCTTTGTTATGTTTAGCAGGCTGTAGAAGAAGACCAGAAAAACTGAATATGTGCGTGAATAATAGTGTCTAGTAGAATTTAAATTTATTTTGTTTTTGCAAACGTAGCTGTATCCAACTAATTGAGAACTACTGCTAGACTTGTTGCCAGACGTCCGAGGCAGACAGACGTGGAGAATTCAATATCTTCATGGCATCTTGGGATATGTCAATTGAACTTCCTCTTTTGGCGATCTTTTTGTTTGTACCTGTCTCTGACTCTGCGTCATAATCTCTTTGAATCCTGTTTCTGTTTCCTTTTCTTTCTCCGTCTCTCTCTCTCGTTGTCTCTCTCTGTCTCTCTCTCGTTGTCTCTCTCAGTTTCTTTTTTGTTTATTTTACTCGTTTTCTAAATTTTTAAGCGTATTCTAAAACAAATAGTAAAAAGTAAAGATCCTTCCGATCTATGAGATAAATGATGTAACGCTCATCTGTTCTTTTATGGCAGAAGGATAACGATGTTGTCATGTGGCCAGCACAACAACCAATCAGAATTGAGTGAACTGAAAGACAACTAAACAGAGTTAGGTGGACTTAAGAGGCGTCCTAAAAAACACGAGAAGTTCTAACAATACTATTATTCCTAATTTCAGTCTTCACAAAGGTTCGATCATAACACTCGTCGGTTCAAAACCGAGCCGCTTTAACACTAAACCACCAAGTCCCACGATAAATAGTATCTGATATTTCAGAATTAGCATCAGACTGTCGTCGAAATGGTTTAGAGTTAAAGTCTTGTTCGTCGTCATCCACTGCACAATTTCTGGTGCTTTGGACTACGGGCGTAAATAATTTCCTTACTGAAAAACGTCCGAAAGGTCTACAATGATAGTCAGTCAAAGGAAATTATGGTAAGTCTAACAGACAGTCTAAAGCAAGTCCCATAAGTCTACTGTTGGCAGTTTTGAGACAGTTGAAAAGATCATCCGTGAGATAAGACAGACTGCATCCGGTAGTCTTAAAATATGCAATCTAGTGAAGTTTTTACTCCTTTTTATCTCCCTCTCTCTCTCTTTCTCTCTCTCTCTCTCTCTCTTTCGCTCTCTCTCTCTCTCTCTCTATCTATCTTGCTAACTTTCTCTCTCTCTCTCTCTATCTATCTATCTGTCTGTCTGTCTGACTGTTTGTCTGTCTATCTATCTGTCTGTCTGTCTGCCTATCTATCTATCTATCTATCTATCTATCTATCTATCTATCTATCTATCTATCTATCTATCTATCTATCTATCTATCTATCTATCTATCTATCTATCTATCTATCTGTCTGTCTGTCTGTCTGTCTGTCTATCTATCTATCTATCTATCTATCTATCTATCTATCTATCTATCTATCTATCATATCAATTCATTCAATTTTGTTTGCTACCTATTTGTGTCCATTTATTCACTTTTTGCTTTTCTCTCTCTCTATTTCTTTTTCTCTGTCTCTGTGTATCTTTCTCTCTGTCTCACTCTCTCTCACACTCTATATTTAACAATCTATACGTCTCTGTGTCCTTCCATATGTCTCAATAGATCTGTCTCAATCCGTCTTATTATTCTCTGCCCTCTTTACATTTAAAGCAGAAGTTGAAGCAATAGCAGACGAGCCGATTCCAAAGAGAGGCATGCACTAACCATATGCCGTGCCCATTATCATCTGACTCATGTCACGTGACAGTTCACCCACACATACACATACAATCACGCATCACATCTTTAGACACTTGAAGCAATGCACATTCCTAAATACTCGCCTCTTTCATCTCTTCCATTGTCCCAAACTATTTAACCGAGTCTCTTTTGTATCTCTACATCTTTAATTCTATCTAAAAGTGAAGTCAGAAAAAAATAAATAATTAAAGCCTCTAAAATTTAAAAACCAAAAACAATCATAATATTGAGCCTAGAAATTGAACCGTTGATGTACATAGCTGAGAAAAGAGTTACAAACTCGTTGGCCACCAGGGGGAAAACTCTAATTTGACCGTTAAATATTTTAAGAGGAAAAAAAATAAATTTAAATTTGACTAGAAAACAAGAAAATATTGATCTTGAATAGACTAATATAGTATTCAAGAGTTTTCTAAATACTAATTAACTGTGGCGTAGCTAGGGTGGGAGAGGAGGGGGAGAATTTGAAAATCCCCCCCGGCCTCCACTTGAGGGGGCCCCCCAAATTAGTGTTTTTTTTTTTACAATAGAAATTAATTATAATGTAAAATGTAGGGTTCCCCTAAGAGATCAAACCCCCCCTGCCCTCAAATAATCGTCCTATAAGTTGTATAACAATGTATTGTTTTTTCTTATCATAGGTCAATGTATGTTTTTCTTGCTTAAGTCTTATTACGTCTTAATTAGCAATTTTTTTTTTCCGGTTTATCATTGCCCTAATCATTGTGCGCCAAAGAGTCTTTGTAAATTCAATGTGGCTTATAGATAGTTCATCAATTATCTGGAGGTTGGTATTGAACTAGCATCTAGATAAAATCGAAATGCAGGAGAACTTGATAAGAACATTGTCAATCACATTGTGTAGAAAACTGGAGGCCACGGAGTTTGTAGGGGGAAAAAATAGAAAAGGGCAGACAAATAGACAAGGGCAGACAAATAGACAAGGGCAGAAAACCACAAAATTGTATAAATAGTTCATCTGCATGCAAGCGGAAAAAAAAAAGGTTGGGGAGGAAATGTGTCCAGAGAGTTGGGTATGCAATGACCATATCAGAGTCAGACATGCCATGTAGAGGTTAGGGAGAGAGGAGCTAGTCACGAGGAAGAGGGGAGACCATTCAGGAATTTACAGCAAATGAGAAAGGGGAGACGATCCATAATTAATGGCATATTTGGGGAAAGTGACTCGTACGCTACTCGGGACAGAGAGAGAGAGAAAAGAAGAGACATAGAGAGGGGGGACTATGCATAGTTAAAGAGTGTGCCGTAAAGGGGTATAATTGTAAAAGAGAGAGAAAGAGCAAGATTTTGTTAGTGAATGACAGAGAGAGCGTGATAAAGGAAGATAGACAAAGTTAGAGAAAGACAGTAAATGTAAAAAAAAAGAGCTAGTGAAAGAGAGAGCAAAAGAGAGACAGAGAAGGAGGTAATTGTTAAAAAAAAGAGCGAGTTATTGAAAGAGTGATAGAAAAAGAGAAAGATAAAGGAAAGTGTTAAAGAGAGTTTAAAAAAAAAAGAGAGATGGCAAAAAAAAAAGAGAGAGAAAAGAATAATTGTAAAGAGAAATAGAAGGTAAAATGACTGTAAAGAGAAATAGAAAGAGTGATTCAGACTTGTTCCAGTCATCCTCCACAAACTGTCGATCCCTTCAGTGCAACAAGTGATCCCACTACAACGTGGGGTGATCAAAGTGTGGCTACAAGGCTGCTAGTGACCCAGCAGAACTAAAATAAAAGTTCTACCAACACAATCGAATTAACTCTACAACTCATTCATGTCAATGTGTGTTATTTTGTATATCTGAGTGCAGCCTTCACCAGGGGCGTCTTTTCAAATTGGTCAAGCGAAAATTTAAAAAAATTGAGAAAAAAAAAGAGTAAGAAACAAAAAAAAGGGGGGGGGGCTCATTCAGGAGTTGGGGTGGTCTAGGTCAAGAGGAATCTTAAATGTGAAGGACAGTGACCGTTTTTGTTACAGGAAAGAGACGCTTAAACTAGCTGGCTCCTACATTGTGTTTCGCTTGCTACGAGGGAGCTAATTAAAAATAACTTAAATTTCGCATTTTTCCCAATGACCAAACGAACTCAAATCATAACATTAAAGATAAAAAGAACAGACAGCTATTTTAAAGTCCATCACTCTCTCGCTTTTTTTAAAAATTTTTATCTTTACCTCTCTCTAAATATCGCTCAATTTCTTTCCAGTTTCCACACAAAAGAGTAGATTAATGAAAGAGAGATAATTCTATTCAAGCAATAGCACATTCTTAAACTTCAGTCGGTGTCACCTACGTACTGAATGAACAATGGCATATCTTTAAGTGTTGGAAAATCACTTTATTGAGGGTTTTTAAAGTCTACAATTGAGTAAGGATACATTATATTAAAAAGTATATTTTTTTGCTTGATATATAGTGTGTGTGCAATTTTTTCATGTTTTTTACTTGAAGGAATAAAATATTTTATTTCATAAAGAAGAATTTTGTTTCTTTACCTAATCAAGGATCTCAGGAATACCTTCAATAGAATAGAATTATCTCTCTTTCATTATTCTACTCTTTTGTGTGGAAACTGGAATCTACAAGAATGTAAACAACTTTCTGTTTACACTTCTTTGGAAACTTGTCCTGTACCTGTAATGGCACGATTAGGAATTAGTTTTTTGTTTCGGAATTAGGGGGGGGGGAGTTTTTAATAAGTGACGGTGACGTGGTAGATCTTTAAAAAGACAGAACAAAATAGAAATCGACATAAACAAGACGTTTTTCATAACTACGTAGCAATAAGGAGCATTTTATAACCGGCTAGAAGTAGGTGACATTCGACAGTTCCCTTCATGATTATTAAACGTGTTTGATGTTCAACACCAGAGTCGACTTCCTCTATTGATTGTTCGGCCTTTCGCCGGTGTTATCAGTTCCAGCAGTACGTTTAGTGTTACCTCCATTTGTATTCGACACCGCGGAAGCGCTTAACAACTCCTCTATACGAAACTTTTTTTTTAGTTTATTACATTAGATATTGCTACCGCTGTATCCAACGAGATATTACATTATTACACCTGTCAGTTTCGCACGACTCGCTGGCAAGTTCAGTATTTGAAGTTACCACAAAAAAAAAAATAAAAAAAAAAGAATCTAGAACGTGTTACAAAATGTCAAAGACATTAGTGTCACAAGTGTCTCCATTACTTTATACAGCATCTAAAAATTTGCAAGCGACCATCATTTAGAACCTTGTATTTTTAAGTAAGCCCTGTACTACCTACCATAGCTCAAAGACGGCATAGGTAGAGTTGTCAATGGATGACTGCCTGGTAATGTGGTGGTGTGCATTCTGGGCTGTTTCGATGGTCCCGGGTTCGATCCCTGCCCTATTATCCGCGTTCTTCGTGAGGTTTAGGCAAGGATCTACTAATCTTCAACTCTTAAGATTAAACAAGACTAGTGAAACAGAGCAGCGGATACCAAATATATTTAAAAAAACAACCGCAGAGAAATGTGTGTTATTTTCTGAATATCTTAGCAGACCAATGAGTCGTCAAAGCTTTGTACAGCCTTCTATTACGTTTCTCGGATTTGTTTCTCGTCAATCTCATAACATGAAATAAACAACAAATTTTGTATCAATTGGTAACGTGTGCAAAATGCGCGTGTGCACGAGTCCACGAGAGGGAGAATTTTTTTTCCCACAGACTAATTTAGCACGTCACCGCACTTGAAATATTAATCGAATATTTTTGGGATGGCGTGCGCATATAACCTTATCCCTTATCCCTAATCATACCCGTTGGATCTTACTTTTACTTTGAGATCGAGAAAGGGGGAAAAACTTTGACAAAATTCCAAAATCAATAACGGAAGGGTTCTATTGTTATGCCAGAAGCTATAATATTGCACACATAATATCTTTCTCTGTCTATGGACTACGGTTAACAAAGGTTTCATGTGGCCAGAACAAAGTCCAACCTAGGTTACTCTTATCTAATAGCGTTAGACGTCTGTACGAAATAAGTCAATTCAAGGACTTCTTTAAAATCCCGAACACAAAATCCCAATCTTCTCCGTCATTTGAAGTCGCCCCCTTTCTGCTGAATCGCTCTCCCACTCAGCCACTTCCTGTAGACCTACTTACAATGCCTTTATTTTACCATTGCTATGTATATTTTAATTTCTTTCCATAATAAGATGAAGATTATAACATATGCCACAAATCTAGCGCAAGACGTGATGACATGATAACAGATTATCATACGGGAGGGGGGGGGGGAAAGTGTGTGTGCGTGTCCCTTTTTGACAGATGTCCTCGGGCACTGCTGAAAAGTTGAATCGATGCCCCGAGCTAATCGATAACTTTATCTTTCACTTCTCTCAGAGTCACGTGACGTTTTCCATGACGCAACGATCAACAAAAAGATCATCTCTGAGCCTTTTATTTTTGTCACGTGACGTTTGTAACGATACAAAAGTAACTCATTTCTACCACTAGATGGAGTAGACGTCACGTGACTTTTACTTTATCAGATTGTGATTCAATACTTTTAATAATATGCCAGATTTTTTCCACAAGATGGTCTACTCTGCTTCTTTTATATATCTCTAGAATCATATTGCATGGATACAGCTGAAGTCAATTTTATAGAAGCAAAGGGCGTCCACTATATTGGAGCATATTTAGTAAATTTCAAATCTATACAATATTAAGGACATTACATTAGTATCTTTGTTGCCAACTACAAATTAGTTTGTGCTTAAGGCGAAGGATTTGCAGTGATCAAAAAGTTGCAAACAAATTGTCGTAAACATTTAATATTTAACATTTAAGTAATCAACACTTCATATTTTGTGTGCACCGGATACACCAAATAGCTAGCTATTTATAGCTATCGCCAGAGATGAAAATGTGATCATTTTACATTTTCACAGTCATTAAAGGTGGACATTGCTCTTCTAGGGCTCTGTGTAGACTGAGGCTAAGCCTGATGAAAAAATGACAGTGAATAATTGTTTGATTGTTTGTATTTATACAAATCTTTTAAGAACTCACTTTGTCTGTCTGTCTGTCTGATACATATTTTGAACGCGTTATTTCTCCCACTTTGCACAATGATTTATTGTCGAAGACAACACATGAATCAATAAAATCAGATAATAAATAAACCTACTATTAAATTAAATAGTGAAAGTTAATAATTGTTTATACAGAAGAGGTGAAATAATTCGCATTGTATTGAGAAAAAATATTGTAAATGCATAGTTACGTTAATTTTTTATTATGCTAGGTACGGTGTATTTTTTTTCCAGTGATCTTTCTTTTTAATATATTTTTCTTGTTTAATGTTAGGTATGGAGTAAAATCCATAAAAAAAAAACCTATGCTCACACTATGCTATGATTTTTATATCAAAATAATGACAACGAAGTCCTAGAAAGACTCTACTATAAACAACCAAAATAAACATGAAATTAATTCTTAAAAAATATTTCTTAATTAGTTTAAAAATGCTTTTTGTTTTGGTCAATTCTATAAATTCTAGGTCAAACCGACCCCCTCCCTTGTAGCTCTCACCAGATTCAATGTCAACTATATTGCCTATGTCTATGTGTCACGCCCCTGCCTTGTAGCTCTCACCAGATTCAATGTCAACTATATTGCCTATGTATCACGCCCCTGCCTTGTAGCTCTCACCAGATTCAATGTCAACTATATTGCCTATGTGTCACGCCCCTGCCTTGTAGCTCTCACCAGATTCAATGTCAACTATATTGCCTATGTGTCACGCCCCTGCCTTGAAATTGGATCGAGCCAAAGATCAAAACGAAAGCGTTATAAGCAGCAAACATTTTTGTTTACCCACGTGACCAAACATTACGTCACCTGCTGGACTGAAAGGGGGAGCCAGGCGTGTGTATGTGTAATCCTGCCTTAAAGATCACTATACTCGTGCACAATTAACACACAAGACTAAGTAGCCTACATTTGACTGGTACTTACACTTTGATAAATAGAAGTTATAGTCCGTATGTATGAAATGTCACGTTATAATCACCACAAGCCATCGATCTATTCTTATCTCGTATACATTTTTGTTTAATAGAAATCCTTTGCACCCGTTACGTGTTAGGGCTAGACTCAGATCTTGGACCAAAACAAACCACTAACACAGACTCCAATTAGTTGTGGCACGGTGTCCCATACAGCGTGTACTTGGGTGCTCCAGATCTTCCGCTCCCCGCGTACTCCCCCCCCCCCCCAAACATTCCTCCCAAATCCCTCTTGGCGTGGAGAGACCGTACGGGAGTACATCCGTCACCAGAGGAGGCGTGTGTGTGTGTGTGTGTGTGTGTGAGAGAGAGAGAGAAAAAGACGAGTAGGAGAGGGGGCTGCTAGAACCAAAGTCGTGTCTACGTACGCCCCCAGTAAAGAACATTGGAACACTTTGCCTCTTGGAGCCTCCCGCCTGTTCTTTCCACACACACACATACACATACACACACACACACACACACTTGCGCGCACGTTCACACACGAACACAAATACGTTCATTGTTGTTTTTGTTTTTGGCGCCAGTTTGTACAATTCTGCTTAGATCAGAGCGACGTGAAGCTCCAGACACACTGGTGTATGCGTCCCAATTGGAATCATACAAAAGGGGAGTGGGCTTAGGGTGGGCAGTACAATCCTGAACATAACTTAATACAACACTGGCCGATGTCGACTGCAACCATAAAGCGAGGTCAAGCAAGCAGTGGCTATTACTACTTGTCATGCAGGGCGCCAGGCATAGGGTTGTCTCTGTTAAGCGCAGTGGTTCTCAAATATTTCCTAACTGACGATAAGAGCTTTGGAATGAAAATCAAAATGACAATATCTTATGACTTATGGGGGCATTCGGGATAATGCCAGATGGGTCAACCTCACTTTTGATAAAGAATCTTTACAGACCTTATAGTGTAATACTAGCCTATGAGGAGGCGCGGTGGCTGAGCGATAAAGCGCTTGACTTCCGAACCGGGGTTCGAATCCTTGTGAAGACTGGGATTTTTTATATCGGGATTTTCGGGCGCCTATGAGTCCACCCAGCTCTAAAGGTTACCTGACATTAGTTGGGGAAATGCAAAGGCGGTTGGTCGTTGTGCTGGCCACATGGCACCCTCTTTAACTGCAAACCACAGAATCAGATGACCTTTCCATCATCTGCCCTAAAGACCACAAGGTCTGAAAGGGGAACTTTTATTTTACTTTTACTAGCCTATGAAGACTGGTAAAATAATACACATCACCAGGAACGCTATTTGTGGGCCGGATGACATGGTCCTGCCAGGGCCGATTTTGACACCCGGTCCCCCATCTTCCCACAATTATGGAGTACTTTTATATGATTAATAGGAATATGTCTTTTTAGCGGCCCCCGAAATGTTAATAGCCGCAATGGTTTTTTTTTTTGTTTTGTGTTTGGTCGCAAAAATTAGAAATCATGTAAAACAAAAATCGAGATTTCGCTTTCTGAAAACGATATACGTTCAATTTTCAAAATTAAATATGCAAGAAATTAAAACAAAAAGAAACATTTTTACAAAACTATTAGGGGGGGTTACAAAGATAGTTTGTGTGGAAACACAAACTCGAGATCGGCCCCCGAAGTGGTCCACCCAGGCAGGAAAAAGGCAAATTTCAATATTTTCAGAACGAACATGAGAATGAAATTCTATCAAAAAAATATGTCAAAGAAAAGGCAAATGAGAAGAATGGAGAAAGAAGGTTGACAGATCTTGTGTGGTGCCGCAGCGTTCCAGTAGACCAAAGGATAGGTGAACCTGGCTTAACTGATATCTAGTGTATTCTGTGATGTTTGAAATTCACGTGATAATATGAAAAACTACTTACTAATTGTTGTTTTAAATTATGTCCAATTTATATGCATACTAAATAGATTTTTTGTCCTTATCAAAAAAAAAGTAATTTTATTTTTGTGTGTAAATGAAATAGTTAGTATAACAGAACTTACTTAACTTAGCAATACAAATGTAAAAATGTAAAAAAAAATAATTTTTGACTAAAATAAAAAAAACGTTTGCATAAATGTGTTGAAAATATGTTAAATGGGATGTACCCCTATTAAAGAGCCTCCCGTGTTTGTTACTATTAATAGTGAATAGTTGTAAAAGTGGTGTATTTTTATGAGAAAAATGCTTGCATAAGTGATTTAAAAAATTAGATTTTTCGCTTTCAGAAAAGAAAAAGGTAGCCGTTGCATCAGAACTTTGAATGGTCTAAAATATTATGATGTCGGATTTTCACTATCTTTTCTAGTTTACGAGATCTATACGGGACGGACGGAAGGACAGACAGACATACCACCACACAAAACTAGTAGCGTCTTTTCCCCTTTCGGGGGCCGCTAAAAAAAATAATTTATAGAATTGGAAAATGTTAAATGCCCAGAATGAGAGGTGGACTCCATACAAAACCATAAATTAGATAATTACTCAATAAATTCGGTTATGTCCGGTTCACATTAAACCATAGCTCCATCTCAATCAGTTCATTGAATGCATATGAATATGTACAATGCAAAAATAATTGCATTAAATATCTCCGTAACCTGTGGTATCATGTAAGTCGGCCTAACAATACAATAATATTGGCAAGACTTTCGATACGTACGCCTCTCTTTTGGCGTATTGGCGTAGATATAGGCTTGTGGTTGTTGATAGTTTGTAATTCATTGCTTCTGAGATACATGTTGCTAAAGAGAACTTAAAATGAAGGTGTCCGTTCCTTTGAAAATAATTAATTAGGGACCAAATGAAAGTCTAATCACTTTAATCACTAACAATATTTCAAGTCTTAAGTCAACACTCTGGGTGGCAAAAAGTAAGCATTCAATAGTGTGAAGCTGAGCTGCCTAAAGTCATCCTACAAGGTACAGTAGATGGAGCACGAAGAAAGGGTCGTCCAAAGAAAAGCTGGCTTTAACAAAGAATGGACCAGTGTCTCTCTTGATATCCTGCTAAGAACAGCTGCTGACCGGGAAAAGTGGAGGGATTTGGACCGATTTGGTAACGCTGTCACATCACCCCCTACGATGAAAGTCAAGAGACAAATCAGATCAGAATTAAAAACATGTAGTAATTAATAATGCAGACTACTACAAACTTCAATACTAACTCCTGTTACTGAATTATATAGTGCACATAGTATGTATAATACAACCACCATATATAAAACAAGTTTCAATCTATATCAATTAATGAGCGTTATTTGTCTTCAATAGGAACATAACATATAATACATAAACAATAGTTTATTTAAACAGTTCAGTCTCTAAAAGTTTTAAAATATGTCCAAAATAAATATAAAACACATTGATGTTTATTTGTAGGGATGACTTTAATCTTTAAAGTGTAAATCAAGCCAATAAAATAATGATGATTAAAGTTAGTAAATCAGTAAAATTACTTCTTCAGACCTTGCGATTTAGTGGGCAGCTGATATAAAAGTTATCTGTTTCTATGGTCCACGGTTAACGAGATTGTTACGTGGCCAGTACAACGACCAACTATAGTTTTCCTCAACTAATGTTAAGCCGCGTGAAGTTGAATGTTCAATCAACAAGAAATCTAAATAGTGATACATGACTTTAAAAAAAACAAAAACCCAAGACAAAAACAAAAATGCGAATTGATTTAATTGCAGTGGCCTTAAGCATTCTGGGACAGATTTAGAGTCAGAAGCTGAGGGTCGAGAAGATTCAGAGCCGTGCGTAGTTAGCTACCAGCAGACGTATTGATTCTATAACTGGAAATTATTAGCATCCATTACTTTGTTTCTTTCTACTGTCAGAATTTTCTTCTATGCACTGGATTGGGAAAGGGGGGGGGGGAGGTAAAGATGAAGCGTTCGGTGGGGTGCCTTGGGACACATGGTGCTGGACACTGAACGTGTGAGCCGATGGAGAGCACGTGAGAATGAGAAAGGGGAGAGAGGGGTGGGCTGGGCTAAAATTATTAACACGTGTTTTTAAATGAGTGATTCAGCTTTTTAACATTTTGTTTTTTTGTCTGGCGTTCTGTGGAAGGTCTGTGTCCAACTCTAGTTGTGTTGGTCTAGTTCTTGTTCAGATTAGCAATTGAACATTTGCAATTACAATACTGCTGTTCAAATTGTGTCTTCCTGGAAACTTCTAGGTGGGTTGGAAAACCTAGATACATACATCGAAAATAGCTGTAATTAATTACTTAGAAATTTGATAGTTGATGTCTAGCGTTGGAAGAATTACTAGCTCGTTGGCCACACTTGGAAACCTCTAGTTCAGGGGTTCTCAACCTGTGGGTCGCGACCCCCTTGGGGGTCGATTGACCATTTGCCATGGGTCGCCTAAGACCATCGAAAAAATGGATTGTTATTGTCTATTCTTCTGTTGCTGTATGTATGTGCGGGGGGGGGGGGGGGTTGAGGCAGAGTGGGGGATTGTAAAAAGGGCTCGCCGAGCCTAAAATGTTGAGAACCGCTGCTCTAGTTGAACCGTTATAATTTTTCTAAACTATAAAAAGAGACTAATTTTATTAGGCCACAGAACTAGACCAGGGGTCGGCAACCTTTTGAGTCGGAAGAGCCAAAAATTCCAATTTACAAAATTTCAACGTTTTTAAAGAGCCACAATTTTTTCCCCCAACAATAAATAGTACTTGCATTAGTTAAGTTTTTTTTTTTTTTTAAAAATGAATCTATTTATTCATAAGAAAATATATATATATTTATCTTTATATAAATAGTGTTTTTCACAACAAATAAGATTATATATATATATATATATACTCGATTATTCATATGGCATTATAAAGATAATTGCCCATTAATGAAGTATAAAATAGAACAGTTACATAAAACACCACCTTGTACTTCAATAACAAACAATTGTTTGAACAAATTCAGAGAGAGCGATGGCTTTGCATGATTTTAGAAAGTTTGGATAAATTTGGCTTATAACTCATGACTTGTTTTTAGTATCAAACACGACTCTAAATTTTCATTTGTTAGTTGGCTTCTTACTTTACTTTGAATTATATTCATGCAAAAGAACGCTTGCTTGCACGAATATGTTGATTCGAATATACTGAGCCTTCAGGGTTCCAAATGCCAACGTTCTCACCTGACTGTAGCAATCTGGAAGACTATTCCATGCGTCGAATATAAGCGCCTCATCTCGCGGCATTTCTTTTGAAGCTGTCCACTTTTGTTGCGTTACATACATTTCTGGACCTTCAACTCTTTCAACTTTATTTTTAACTCTGTCCTTGCAGTTTTAGATTCAGCTCATTTAATTTCATTGATATATCCACCATAAAGTAAAATTTGTACAACCATTTATCGTCTCTAATTCAAGGTGATTAATGCTTTTCTTTTATTTAGAAATGCATCTATTTCAATCAAACTTTTCAAAACCATACCTTTGGAAAGCTATCGCACTTTATTGTATAGAATAAAGTCGGAATACTAAGTCTCCATTTCGTTTAAAAATTCTTTAAACTGACGATGGTAGAGTGCTTTTGACAAGATGTTGTTAAAAGTCTTGATTAACAAATTCATGATCTTAACTATTTCGGCGTAAATGTTTGGACACAAAGCGCTCCTTGGTGTAGTAAGCAGTGAAACGTTTAGTGGTTTATTTATTTGTTTATTGCCCCCTTTTTTTTTCTGTCATACTTCTGGCTCCTTCAGTTGCTATTGAAACGATTTTATTTATATCGATTATATTGTCTTCAAGGTATTTTTGCACGGCTTTCTCTCTATATTCCCTTCTAGCTTGTCACGAGAGCGGTAGCAATCCTAGAAGCTCTTCTTGTGGACCTTGGGAAGACATATCTCACAAAAGGGCAACTTGTGCCGTATCTTCCATGTCACAAGACTCATAGAAGAAAGTTTAATATCTTCCACCAGCAAATAGACTATTTTACGTTTCAAGACATGAGGGAAGGGTGCGCTGAAAAGCAAGTACAGGCGGCTGAGAGATAGATTTGGTTACTAATGCTCGTTAATCGAATCAGACACTTTTAAACTATTTTTTTTTGATACAATAAATAATATTTGCGCATGGAACTAAAGAGCCGCAGCTTAACATCCATAGAGCCGCATGTGGCTCGCGAGCCGCAGGTTGCCGACCCCTGAACTAGACAGTATGTATCTCGAATGGGCTTTACTTCTTCGGGTATTTCCGATTTCATTCAAGAATTTATTAAATAAATGTTCGTAAAAGTTCGTAAACCAAGCTCTTTACTACTCAGCCACTGTACCTCCCTATCTTTATAAAATCTACCTATAATAAAACAACAATACCGATTTTCTAAAATGTACATTTATAAAAGCCCCTTTGAATTTCTTAGAAGACAATTAATATAAAACTTTTTTAAAAAATCATTATTAATGATGACTAATAAATGTACAGTAACTAAGAATTAATGTTTTCATTTACATTATAAAATAAAACTATCAAGCAATGGTTAGCGTGGAGATCAAATTGAAGATATTCGCACTATCAGCTGAACTTGCTAGATAAACTGCTATGTACGAAATTTTAACTTGAAAGAAATAAATGATTCACTTTCTCTTTTATTCCTCTTTCCAGCTTCCGACTTCCTTCTTTCCATCATTCATGTCGTGAGTCAATAGTAGGCGTTGAAAAGAAACACGAATTTTAAAATGAATCTAAAACATATCAGAACTACAGCACATAGTCTAAAACATACATTCATTATTTCAAGGATTAGTCATCCACGACCAATCGCTATACACTTCTTACCGTCACCATATTATACATAGTTTATCAATCGTGGTCATCCGGGGGGAGCTGAGGGCTTTGCACTGGGGTTTTATGTCTCCTCATGTGGCTGGTGAGACCTATGTGAGCCCGGAATGTTCGGTTGCACACTGGGCAGGTTATTCCAGCTGGAGTTAGTGTCATTGGCCTTGCTTTTCTTCTCTGTCGTTTTTCCTCTGCCAGCGTAGCTCTCTTTTCCTCAGTAAGCTGTGCGCCAGTTTTCACAGCGCGACGCCATGATGCTCTGTCATGTGCCTCTGTCTCCCAGGTGGCTGAGTCTATGCTGAACGCCTTCAGAGAAGCTTTGAGGGTGACCCTGAAGCGTTTTCTTTGACCACCTTGCGAGCGCTTTCCTTCCCTTAGTTGGCCATACAAGAGCCGTTTAGTGATGCGGCGGTCTTCCATTCTGTGGGACTGCATCAGGATTGTGTGGATGCTTTACAGACCCGCTCTTCCAAGGACCATCACCATAGAAACACTTAAACACAACACACTCACCCTCCATAACACTATTCAGAACCTTTAGAACACCTGAGGACAACTGCTCAAAATCATGCCATTCTGAATGCTAAGTATTTGCAAGCTTATTTTCAAGCTGTGCCACATCTTTCTCGGCATTAAGGTCGCATAGACTTCCAGCATGCTCCTGTCTTTGGATATATTAACTCAATACAATCGAATTATGATCGAATGGAACTTTGCCTCTCCGGTTTTATTATACCATGCGGGTTGAAGTTGCAAAAAGTGACTGGCTGAATACGGCCCGCTGGTCGTGGGTTGGATATCAATGGTTTTTGTTGTTGTTTTGTTTTTAGTATTTATCCAGGAAAGTGAAGATATCGTGAGAAATCAAAGTGCCAACGAATAAAGACGATGGCGTATCTTTGAGAGGTTGGGGGAGGGGGTAACGGATGAGAAGGCTCTAATCCTTGTCTGGGAAATCCATTTGTCAAAAAGTCTTTTTTTTTATAAAAAAAAATCCGCGATTGATTTCCAGAAATATACCAACTCTATTACATTCAGTTGTGTGTCCTAGAGCTCTACAAGGCTGATTTACCACACGTTAATGATACTCTCTACGCCACTTGGGAGCGCGTTAAGTAGCCTGAACGATATGGAGCTTATCAAACAGACTGCCCTGCCATTTTAACCCCCCCCCCCTTTTTTTTTAAATATTTTTTTGGAAGATGAGTCAACACCGCATTCTATGACACCATCACGCAGAGAACGGAATGTCACATCATTCAAGGGAAAGAATTCAAAGAAAGGAAAGTTAACTCTGATCGATGTCCGCTGTCTTCTACAGACATCACTTTCATTCATATTTATTATTTAGAAATTATTTTTTTTTTGGAAATAAAAGGTGGGTTGGGGGTATACTTATTTTTCACATAATATTTTTAAAAAATTAGAACTGTGAATGTAACACTGATATTAGAAAGCTTTGCTTTTAATACAGCACAATTTAATTTTTTCCTAACAAAATAGAGTTATTACACTGACTCGGTGGCATGGCCTAGTGGGTATCACTAGAGAGCACTAGTCAAGCGTGTTTCTATTTTTAGTATCAGTATTTGAATAAATTTCTCGTTTGCATGTATATAGTTATTGTTACAGTAGTAATGTTAAGGTGAACAATTAAAGTCGAACTGAATTTCCATTTGTTTGGACCAATAAAATTATCTTATCTTTTCTTACCTTATTTTATTATAACTATGCAGATTGGAGTGAAATCTCTTGGGCAAACACCTAAGTGCTCTATATTAAGTTAATTTAATATTTCATCAATTATCGGCGTAGTCATTCGTGATTGTAAAGAAGGGAGATTATCCAGATCGTAACGAGACAAAATAAATCTCCCCTTCATTAGCTTCATACCTTCCTATACTGAACATTAGCGAGGAGATTCTTAGTTTAAGTACATTTTCACCTGCTGAGCCAGAATCCCGTCTAAGAAGATTGCCTAATTATTTGTAAACACCCACAGGAAGGGGGGAAATTAATCGTTTAATAACATCAGTGTTTATGATATCCCCCCCCCCTTCCCCCAGGGCTCTCGGTCCGTTCTCTTTCTGCTATGCGGTAATCTAAACATTTTCTCTAGATGTGAGTCTCTGTGATAGGTGAGTCTAGATATTTGTGACAGGAATATATATTTATACAGCAATTAGAAGTGAATCACCAATTAATCTGAAGTTTTTACTACAAAAACACCAATAAATACTTTGAACAATTGTAACGGTCAAACTAGAGTTTTGCCAGTATGGCTTGCAAGCTAGTGGACAATGGATGGATGTCTGGTCGTGTGGTATTCGCTCTAGATGTGTGGGTCTCGAAAGCAGTGGCGTAGCTAGGAATTTGGCGTCATTTGCGGGCTGGGGGGAGCTTGACCTCTTTTGGGGCAAGCGCTTTGTGTAATATTTAATTTTTAAAGTAAAAAACAATTTCGAACACTCATTTGTAAGCCCCCCTCAAGTGGTGGCCCGGGGGGATTTTCATGGAATAATAAAACCGGAGAGGTGGCCCGGGGGGATTTTCAAATTCTTCCCCCTTCCCACCACCCTAGCTCCGCCACTGCTTAAAAGTCCCTGGTTCAAACCCTTCCAACCGCGATGCTCCGCTTGCCTGTGGCAGGTTTGTATTAGGATGTTATAATCCTAAATTCTGAGGGAACATGCAAAAGCATGTGAAATATACAAAGTATGAAAGGTCAGACCTCTACCTGGGACCATGATATTAAATAAGTATGAAAAGTAAGACCTCTACCTGGGACCATGATATTAAATAAGTATGAAAGGATGAAAGGTCAGACCTCTACCTGGGACCATGATATTAAAAAGTATGAAAAGTAAGACCTCTACCTGGGACCATGATATTAAATAAGTATGAAAGGATGAAAGGTCAGACCTCTACCTGGGATGATGATATTAAACAGGTATGAAAGGTCAGACCTATACCTGGGATCATGATATTAAATAAGTCTGAAAGGTCAGACCTCTACCTGGGACCATGATATTAAACAAGTATGAAAAGGTCAGACCTCTACCTGGGACCATGTTATATTAAACAAGTATGAAAAGGTCAGACCTCTACCTGGGACCATGATATTAACATACTTCCCCCCCCCCCATTAACTAAACGTGAGCTTCGCGAAACGCACATGATGACATCCATCAGTTTTCATTTTGTTTTTTGTTTTTTAGTTGAGGGTATAACAAATTTAAGTCATTTTCTCTTCCACTTACGTTTATATAACATTTTTCTATCCTTGTTTTCATTTGTTTCGGACAATATTTTAAACAAACACTTACGTTACAATGTGAATAATTATAAAACAAAACTTTGTTAGACACATACACACATACCAAACATAGCTATGTATCATACTTGTTTAAAGAGATAATACAATAAACATAAACAATGGGATCGAAACTGCACTAAAACGGCTGCGCCAAAAAATGGCTGCGCCAAAAACGCCCTGTTTCGATTCAGCAACAATGCCAGGCGATTATTAAGAGGCAGACAGAGAAAGCGATGGGAAGACAACATAAAAGAATGAACAGGCCTGTCATTGAAATTGGTTCTATCCAAAGCAAAAGACAGAGAGGAATGGAGATAGACGATCAACAGATCGTGTGTGGTGCCCCAAAAGTCCAACAGACTAAAGCGTCACTAAGAGATAATGGAAAGTGAAGCAGACAACGCACACAGGCGAAATTTCTATTTTATACATAATGGTCAGATAACAAGAAACTCTGAGACTGTCTATTAAGTTCTTAAACAAATAAATACAATTCTTTTATACAGTTCACCAACCTTAGGTAAGAGCGATTATGTTGCTCTTAATAACAAAAGAATGATAGATTTAAAAATTAAAAAATATACCGACGTGAATGGTATGTTGTTGTTTTTTTTAACCCTACCCCCCATTTCCACCCCTCTCCCTCTTTCTGGTTAAGCGAATGTATAAATCTGCTCAAGTGTATAAATCCTAATGATAGGTCTGTGTAGATCCAGGCTGCGCAAAATGAACGCCTGTTTATTTGTTTAATTCTTTTATCACGGCGACATGCGGGAATACCCGCAGCCACTGGTAAACCATCCATTTCACGAATAAACAAACGACCATTCCGCAAGCAAGATTATTCGGTTAGGTGATGTTTGTCCTATAGAATTATTAATCTAATTTTTTTAATCAACAGGAAAAAATCAACATATGTATATTATAGAAGTACTTAAAAATCGCTATTTTGCTTAAGTTTCCGGTCCTAATAAACAAAATCATATTAACCTTATTTAAAACAAAATGTAAATATACATTACTGTAAATTATTTAACATCCTGTAGTACTAGTATAAGTATCAGAAGGTATAATTCAAAATAAATTCGAACACATCCGAACATCCGATTATTCATGCAGATCACAAACGTCGTTTAGATTGACAATGACCGGTTGATGCCCGGGGACACACTCTGTAGCTTTGTAGATTTGTAGGTGGGTAATTGGGCTCGAATCGTCTCTTGAACCACCTCCAACTCTTCATCACATTGTTTTGTTATCCTCTTCATTGTGACTACAATATCAATGTAATCAATATTACCTTCACCTATCCCTTAGTTTGTTGGACCGTTGGGGCATAATGCAAGGTTTGTCGACCGTCCTTCTTCATTCCTCTCTGTCCTCTCTTGTAGCTTCTTGGCTAATGCCATGTTGTACATACTTAGATCTAGTTAGAGAAAATGGCTGTTGGTTGGCCCGCTCCAGTGACTTCCAATGTGGGGCCCACTCCAGTGACTTCCAATGTGGGGCCCACTCCAGTGACTTCCAATGTGGGGCCCACTCCAGTGACTTCCAATGTGGGGCACACTCCAGTGACCTCCAATGTGGGGCCCACTCCAGTGACTTCCAATGTGGGGCCCTCTCCAGTGACCTCCAATGTGGGGCCACTCCAGTGACCTCCAATGTGGGGCCCACTCCAGTGACCTCCAATGTGGGGCCCACTCCAGTGACTTCCATTGTGGGGCCCACTCCAGTGACTTCCAATGTGGGGCCCACTCCAGTGACCTCCAATGTGGGGCCCACTCCAGTGACTTCCATTGTGGGGCCCACTCCAGTGACTTCCAATGTGGGGCCCACTCCAGTGACTTCCAATGTGGGGCCCACTCCAGTGACTTCCAATGTGGGGCCCACTCCAGTGACCTCCAATGTGGGGCCCACTCCAGTGACTTCCAATGTGGTCTAAATCTAAATGTCAATTTGTGTAGAGGGAAAGGAGAAACAAACAAAACCACTGGTAATGGTTTATTGCTTTAACTCCTTCTCTTCGTAATTATTTACCACATTCTAGTGGAATCAACGTTGGTATCGTCAGTTAGGAGAGAAAGAGTTAAAGATTACCCACAACTCTTGAGTGTAATGACATAAGTACTCACAAAATTTTAAGACGCAACACTGGAATGTTCTTTTGTCAATGTAATGACAATACACAGGTTGTTTGCTGTGTCACACTTAGCATTCGAGCTTCTTGAAAGGAGGTGGGGTGGATTGAACATTATGCATGTATTCTTGAACCAAGTACTGGGAGGGGAGGGACGGTGGCTGAGTGGCTAAGCACTTAGCTTCCAAACCTGGGGTCCTGGGCTCGAATCTCGATGAAGATTGGAATTTTGAATTTCTGGATTTTTAGGGCGCCTCTGAGTCCACCCAACTGTAATGGGTGCCAGGTTGCAGTTGGGAAAAGTAAGGTCGGTTGAGCCGGGCTCTCGGGTACCTACAGGAACGGGATTTAATTATAGCAACATACGCTTTAGCTTCTGCCCTCCTCCCGAAGAAATATTTAGTCCTGGCATTTGCCGTGCTAGCAAGCAGGGCCTGTCTTAAGCCACTGCAACCTATGCGGCCGCAGTGGGCCCGCACTTTCATAGGCCGCGCGCGAATTTTAGGTGTAAGTTATTAAATTAAACCATTATAACGAATTCTTCTGAAATTGCAAAATATACGAAAAAGTCATGAAAATCTCCTGAAGTTATTAAAATCTTCTTAAAACTCATCCAAATCTCCTTAAAACAGACAAAATTGTCATTTCGGGGTGTCTTTCAATATGGAAAAGGCCAATCCTACTCGCGATGAAAGTGAAAAACGGCATTGTCAGCTTTCATTTAATAAAAATGTAATAAAAAGACGAATTTTAATCAAAACCAGCAGCTCAAATGCTTAATTTAATTTAATAGTCACTGGCAAACAAATATAGATCTAAATCTATCTCTAACTTTAAAAAAACGTTATTTTGCTAGTCGATAGTAAATCTAAAAGGCAGATCTGAATGTTTATCGGCTTTTTGTTGGAAAAGTACTGTCTAATGTAGATGGGTCATAAAGTTAATTTGACAGTGGTTTTGTACTTAGTAAAGTATAAATAAAATGCAAAGACAAATTTATTTTCAAATAGGAAATCTTAATTTTCACTAATTATCCTTATCCCTACCCAGACTGGGTCCCTCGCAACCCGTTTCGCATAGGGCCCCGCAATGGTTAAGTCCGGCCCTGCTATTTAGTGACTGATGATACAAAGAAGATTACTTGTTCTTTCCACTACTCTCTTTTTTTTTTTTGTCGCGAAAATTACGGGTGGTAACTCTAGTCCGACTTGCAGAAGTAAAAGAGTTATCTTTCCATGATGCGTGTCCCGCATGGTCGGGCGAATAAGAGAATTACATATATAGAGAGATGTCACTTACTGTACAGGTTTGTCGCAGCTCTGTGACACCGCCCTCCTTTCAGCTCATAAATAAGAGATGGGTGCCCTGCCCAGCGTGGCTGTCCAACAATAGGTAGGCCATCCGCCAGAAATATTTCGGCCCCAGACTAATGGACACGTGAGGGCCCCTGCGCACATGGCAAAGACCTTCAAATGCATTCAATGGCAATGTCTTCAATTAAGGATGAGTGCAAGGTTTCACATTATTAAGATATCTATCTATTTATTGATTGGTATTTCTTCTTATAGTAATGATGGTTCAAACAGAATCATCTTGCCGGATATTATATAAACAACTTGATAATAAACTGAAGAAACATCTGTGTTCTTTTCTTAACTTCTTTATTAAGGTTCTTCCAAACAAAACATACTTTCAATTCGATGCTGACTTGACGTTAACCTCCTGATAATATTACATTTTTGTTTACTAACATAACTTCAACTGAAATAACATCATTTAAACAATTTAAAGACATAACAACAACTTCAACCGGTATAACTTCAATTAATGGACCCGCAATATTTTAAAACACATTATAACACAAGGACCGTTACTAAGCAAACACAGTTACAGTGCGAGGACCTGTTACTCTGCAAGGACCCCGACTTCTAGAAACTGGTCTAATTAGGTCACAGTGACACACATCTGGTGCACGATTACATATACAAGACGTTTAAAAAGCACGTAGCCCCCCCCCCGCCCCCTCCTTTTCTGTTCAATCTGTTGATGCCTAGGACTAAGTTCTGTTTGTCCCCTCCCCATGGCGGCATGAGTGGACACGCTTCTGACATCTTAGAGGAGATAAATCGAGATCTCTTGCATTGGATGTTGGATTTAAACCAATAGGGAATCAACAGCCGCCGAGGACAAGGTCAGAGGGCGATAAAACAATTTCATCGGTCAGCGCAGATAATAGTTATGTCTGCACTGGATGTGGCAATATATTTGTATCACAGTTGGGACTGTACAGCCACGTTAAAAAGGGCCGGCACTAACAGCCGGCCTTGGGCATAGGCTAACTAGGCAGCCGAATGGTGTGGGGGGGGGGGGCTGTGCACAGGACTAAAACAAAAAATTGAGAAAAAAAAATGCGAAACTTGGATTAGATGTCAACTAGAGTAGAGCACTATGACACTTGGATTAGATGTCAACTTTAGTAGAGCACTATGACACTTGGATTAGATGTCAACTAGAGTAGAGCACTATGACGCTTGGATTAGATGTCAACTAGAGTAGAGCACTATGACACTTGGATTAGATGTCAACTAGAGTAGAGCACTATGACACTTGGATGAGATGTCAACTAGAGTAGAGCACAATGACACTTGGATTAGATGTCAACTAGAGTAGAGCACTATGACGCTTGGATTAGATGTCAACTAGAGTAGAGCACTATGACGCTTGGATTAGATGTCAACTAGAGTAGAGCACTATGACACTTGGATTAGATGTCAACTTTAGTAGAGCACTATGACACTTGGATGAGATGTCAACTAGAGTAGAGCACTATGACGCTTGGATTAGATATCAACTAGAGTAGAGCACTATGACACTTGGATTAGATGTCAACTAGAGTAGAGCACTATGACACTTGGATTAGATGTCAACTAGAGTAGAGCACTATGACGCTTGGATTAGATGTCAACTAGAGTAGAGCACTTTGACACTTGGATTAGATGTCAACTAGAGTAGAGCACTATGACACTTGGATTAGATGTCAACTAGAGTAGAGCACTATGACACTTGGATTAGATGTCAACTAGAGTAGAGCACTATGACACTTGGATGAGATGTCAACTAGAGTAGAGCACTATGACACTTGGATGAGATGTCAACTAGAGTAGAGCACTATGAAGCTTGGATTAGATGTCAACTAGAGTAGAGCATTATGACACTTGGATTAGATGTCAACTAGAGTAGAGCACTATGACGCTTGGATTAGATGTCAACTAGAGTAGAGCACTATGACGCTTGGATTAGATGTCAACTAGAGTAGAGCACTATGACACTTGGATTAGATGTCAACTAGAGTAGAGCACTATGACACTTGGATTAGATGTCAACTACAGTAGAGCACTATGACACTTGGATTAGATGTCAACTAGAGTAGAGCACTATGACACTTGGATTAGATGTCAACTACAGTAGAGCACTATGACACTTATGTTTACTAGCCAAACTTTTGTCTCTTATATATAAAAATTGCGATACATGAATTTTAGTTGATTGTCCATTTAAATATAGACAGGAAAGTTTTAAACTAACTACGTAAAAAAAGTATTCACTTTTACATGTTAATTTATTTGAGGCCACCAATTATCAGAGGACGGCCCATGCACATATGTAGGTTGCTCAATACGAAACATTTTAAAATCTTTATATATATATGTTGCAATTTGGGTGACAAAGTTGGTAGGCCTACACTAGGCTACTCAATGAGATCTCAATCTCTCTAGGTTCAGGTTGGAAGAGAAAATTGCTTATATATATATATATATATATATATATATATATATATATATATATATATATATATATATATATATATATATATATATATATATTATACATTTTATTATGTACTTTTATATTCATGAGAAATGTAGGAACAAAAACAAAACAAACAAACAAATAACATGTATATACAAACTTTACATAGTTACAAAAAATTTTTACATTCTAGTGTTACTTTGTTGTCTCCCTTCATTGAGCACAAAGGAATGTAGCCACTTGCCAGGGTAAAAATTGCTTCATGCAGCATTAGACAGTTATACACTAAACTTGTAACACATGGCGTCAAAATCTTTCACACTCATAAGAATACAAATAAGGTAAAAAAGTTTTTTTTAATAATACCTCTATTCAAGTTACTACTTCTTGGAGAACCCTGGGTGGATGAGTGGACGGGTGCTTATCTTGAAAACGGCTCTATCGATTTTCCTAAAGATTAACAGTTGATGCTCATCGCTGAGAAAGGCGTTACTAGCTCGTTGACCACAGGGGGAAATCTCGATTTTGACATTTAAAATTTTTCAAAGTAAAAAATAAATAAATGTAAATTTGGCATAAACAGACTTACAAAAAATGCCGTATTCAATCACAGTGTTCTGAAATTATGCCATAACAGTAAATGAAAATTTGCTTAAATCTAGAAGAGGCAGACAGAAAAAGCGATGGGAGGACAACATTAAAGAATGGACAGGCCTGCCACTGAGAGAGGTTCTAAACAAGGCAAAAAAAGGGAGGAATGGAGAAAGACGGTCGACATATCTTGCCTGGTGCCCCAACAGTCCAACAGACTAAGGGATAGGTAAAGGTAAAAGGTAAAATTTTATTGAAAGAATATCTAAGTTTAACTAAAATTATTTTTTTTTACGTACATCAAATATAGATTACACATAGATCTAAAAGGAGATATAGATCTAGACTAGATCTTAAAGAGTTCTAAATCAGAAGTCTAGGTCTAGTATTAGATCTAGATGTCAATATAATGATAATATCAACAAATAATCACAACAGTATAAATTCCATCTAGCTGAATTTGGTAAATACATTCCCTCACACGTCTGGCGATGTTCTCGGGTTCAAGATCCGGTTTGAACCAAATATTTTTTTGATATTTTTTTTTATATATATTTTATTACATCGTAAGTTTTATAATGAAGGTATTGTCTTTTAATAAAATGTATTAAATTTTCTTTTCTTGTTTTACAGACAATGCTTTTTTTAAACCTGATGAATTTTCGTAGGAGCGAATATTTTACTCTTTATAACTAATAAATGGTATATTGAAAAAGAAATCCAATGGAATCATTTCTACCCCAATCCTAATTCCCACTCAATACGAAAAAAATCATGATTAAAAAAAAGGTTTCAATTATATATGATACAAAAATAAAATTTAACAAAATACTCAGAAAGACACAAAAATAAAGGCACATTCCTCATCCCATATGATAGGACAAATTTGTACAAATACTCCTTCTTCCCTAGAGCCTGAGCTAGCCAGGAAAACCAGTGACTTGGCAGAATTTAAGGCATTGGTTAATATGCATGACTGAATGCATGACGCGTAGGACGTAATCATCTTCTTTTTTGAAGTAACTTCTGCATTATATAAGAAACAAATTCTTATCCGCGACTGATCGATTCACAGACCTATATATATAGATTTTTATGTACGTAACTCTTTTTCAAGCTGTAAGGGAAGTCGCCCCAATCAATCTTTTCTGCCTTAGAAAAGTACATAGACATAAATAAATATAGACTGGCCGAAGGAAGTAACTTCATGTAACTTGAAAACATGTATATCTATTGTATTCGGATTTCCAAATTATGAAAAGTTGCATGATCTTCATTCTTAGAGATTAAACAAAACTACACTGCCTCCTTATTTACGATATATATAGGTGTGTATCATTGTGTACATTAAAAACAAAGTTAAAAAAGCCCTTAACTTTTATACTGAACATAAATGCTGTATAATAAAGTACACAAATTTGCAATTCACAAATTTTCGTTTCTTAAAACTCTTTAATCGGCCAGTCTATATTTATGTATGTCTATGGAAAAGTAATGATCTTTAGTTTTCAAAGTATTGAAATAATGCAAAATCATTTCTCGGATTTTCTTTAGAATGGGCTATTAATCAGAGAACTATATATTCACGTAAATATATGACACAAAGCCATTTCCTGTTAGTTTCTATTGAGATAATGTTTCGAAAATCCTAGATTGAAATAATTGATGTCTGCTGATTTTAATCGTTTTATGTACATTTAAATAGATTGATTACCTAGAGCTTTCTATTATGTATCTAAAAATTACACAATAATAATTATGAGACAAGAGTACTCTTATTTTTGATGTATAATTACTAGATCTAGATCTAAAAACTAAATTATAGGTTAGGGTTGAAAAAACAAACAACTTTACTTCTTATAACTACTTTTCAAAACAACGCCTTGATCCAACTTTTTACAAAATTTTCACATTTTTTGTAGTCTGAAAAGATCTCCATGTCCAGTCTAGATATAATATATATGTCTATGGACTAGAACCTATATGCGGAAAAACCCGCTGACGAGTCAGTTCAAGATAAATGTCTAGAATCTAGACAAAATTTAATTTTAGAGATAATATTTTAAAAAATTATAAAGATCAAACTAGAGCTTTCACAGTGAGGTCAATTAGTGATTCTTTCCCATCAATGTAAATCAAATGTCATATTAGAAAATAGAGATCCGAGTCCAGGTTTTTCCACCCAGTTCCCATGAATTAGCAAGCTGAATAAAGGAACTTACGTGCAGGCTATGAGTATATCATTATATAGAGGAGGCATAAACATTAACATAGTAAAAAACAGGAGAAACTGGAATAACATGAAAGTACGGCGTCGTCAGAGGCGTTGACGGCCACCATGTATAGAGAGTCTCCCACCTCCATCCTGATCACTCCGACGCTGGTGGCGCTGTTGTCCTCAGCCGTGGTGGACACGCGGCACACAGACTTGACCTTACGGTCAGCGCGTCCCGGGTTCACGGGACGATGTTTCACGTTGACGTTGATACGGCCGGGATTTAAGCTGCACAGCGTGACACTAACCAAATACAGGCCCGTCGTCGGGGCAGTGAAGTAACCAGTGGAGGGGTCGTAGTAGCCCTCCGCGTTGTGGGCGACGGCCGTGAACTTCGTGATTCTGGAGTTCTCCTGTAAGTCGACTGAGGAAAGTCCAGGTGGGCACGCTGTGAAGCCGACCGCAGTCCTTTGCAACATCTGGTCGGCACACTTTCGAGGTAGGGATTGTACCTGAAATAAGGCGTATGATTCAATTGTATGAGCAAGCAAAATATAATTTATTTATTTAAAAAAAAGGGAAAAACTTCAAACTTACAACTATATCTTTCAATAGTGTAGATGTTATTTCCCTTTTTCGACATCAAACAAAATAATTAATCACCAATAACTAGTTGACTAGTTAGTTAATTTTTGTTTAGTTCATAAATGTTTTGTTTAGTGTAGGCTGGGAAATGACTACGCCTAACAAACTGGACAGTATTAACTTCCTCCCCCGCAAAGAACAATCTACAATCTTCCAACTAAGAACAGGACACACACCACTATTAAATTACCACCTGAACAAAATAAACTCCACACAACTACCCCTTTGCAGACACTGCGCCCACCCCTTTGAAACCGTAAACCATGTCCTCTTTGAATGCCCCTCCCTAACCCACCTTAGGCAGACCCCACTTCCACTACAGCCCAACATAACCAACACCCTGTACGGCAGTGCTGAACAGCTGAAGAAAACAGCACACTTTTTTTCCTTGGCACAGTCTGCAAAAGAGCTGACAGCTCAACAGCAATAAAGCTGGCTAGAAGAAGAAGAAGAATAAATGTTTTGTTAGGTACAATAAATAACAGTTGTAAGTTTCAAGATCATCCTAGAATGGGAATGGGAGAAATAACGTGTTCAAAATTTTTACTAGACACAAAGACAAACAGAGGTTGATATAAGCTTTGTAACAAAAAAGTATCCCCAATGCAATAAAGTGGTTAGTTTAAAATAAAGTCTGTCAAAAAAAAATGATCTTTTAGATTTACCAAATTAGAACATGTGAAAAAAAAATATATTAAAATTAAATAATAAATAAGTGTTGTATTTCTATGTCAGTACTTTCTTTACTTGTAATAATGTAAAGTTAAAGAATTGGGTCTCTTACACTTTATAACTCACCTACTTGATCGAATAACATTGTAAAGGGAAATAATATGGAAACTAGGTAATGTTTAATAATATACTTGTTAACCCTCTTTGCCTAATATACATAGACATAAATATTTATGTCTATGCTACTATAATTGTACATGTTATTTTTTAACAAATAAGGAAATGGATGGATTTATTGTAAAGAGTGCTGTTTGTTTTTCAAAGAAATATCTTTTAGGGCTTGCTATATGTAGTTAGAATTCAAGGAACTACTTAGCCTCATTGCCTGTTCAATAGGGGCAATGAACAGAGATTTATGCCATTTTTTTTTGGGCCAATCTATTACACATTCTTACAGTTGCCAAAGGTCTCTAAGCATTTAATACAACCTATAGCTTCTATTTCATTATTTAATACAAATCATATGAGTCGTGACACATTCGTTGTAGAAGCTTTTAGTTGAGTCAACAAATGACAATAGGTCAAAAGAGGCCCCCTCCCAACCCCCTACCGACACAGAAGCCGCCTAGATACCAGAATGTGAACTACATAACATAAAGATGAGTTAAATATTTATCAATAATTAGCGAGCGGGAGCGGGGGTGATCTCCCCTATTGCCCCCCTACCCCCTTGGAATCCGCCAGTGAGACGAGCCAAGGCCAAATACAACCCCGACAAGGTAGATGTTTTCGAACCGAACACATTTGCATTTACGTGAGTTTCATTGACTCTGTATGTCTTAATTTAAAAACAAAAAATACAACACTGCACTACTTGCCTCTTTTTTAACATTGTCCCAGTCTTCTTTGAGACTTTCCAGTTTTTTCTGTTCGGACTGAAGTGTCTTGATGACGCCATTTTGTTTATCTCTAACATCGCCCACGCCTGCATTCAGTTTCTCAAGTTTGCCGCTCAGAGTGTGAATGTCCTTAAAGTTGGCGTCCACTTTCTTGGATTCCCTCTTCAGCTCTAAGTCAGCAGACTGCAACTTTCTTTCCGCGTCTCCGAGTCTGACACCATGGTTATCAATCTGTTGATTCAGAAGGTTCTCAGTCTCTTGGCTGTTGTCACACCTGGTCGCCAGATCATTTAGCGCCTGCTTGTGCTCACTCAGATGGTTAGACAGAGAGCCAATATGAGCATTAATGTCGTTAACGCAGGCCGCTGTGCTGTTGTAGGTCTCGATCAACGCCGCTGACAATTCTATCGTTTTTTTCTCAATGGTTTGAATTGTTTCGTCTCTTTTCATGTTACCTAACATTTCCTTTTTTATAAAATCCTTTGTCTCATTTTGATGTGTTGTCAAACGTTTGCTGAGGTTGTCTTTTTCCTTGTCCAGAGTCTCGGACAGCTGAGCCACTCGCTTTTCCAGAGACATCTGCTTCAGGTCTGTTCTATCTATAGTCTTCTGCATCAACTCGGACATGGACTTTAGTTTGTCATCCATCTTGGTTTGAGTTTCCCGGACGTCAGCATTATCATTCTGGTAACCACACATTGCTTTCTCCATGACGTCGAAGCGAGTCATTAGTTGACGTATACGATCTGAATCTGTAAATAGTTCATCAGTTGAATATATAAATGTAATTTGGCTTTTTTAGTGCGGATACAAAAATATATTTCAAAAATTAATTTTCGAAATATATATATATATATATATATATATATATATATATATATATATATATATATATATATATATATATATATATATATATATATATATATATATATATATATAATATTATAAGATTTCAAAGAAATTCTAGATAATTCAAACATAAATATTAATAAAAAGACTTTTTCCGTGAAAGAATATGATATCTAGAACAATTCATCCTTTACACGTGTTAGAGAGTGATCATTTTACACTTAATAACTAACAAATATTAGATTTAAAAAAAAAAGAAAGCCTACTGCGTTGTTACTAGAACCAGCTCATTGAGAGTATCACAGACACAAAATAGAGCAGTGAGATTCATAACAAACGAATATTCACATTTGACTAGAGTAACACCTTTAGTAAAATCACTAATTTTAGAAAGCCTTCAGGATAGAAGACTCAAAAGTAAAGTAGCAATTATACATAAAACACTGAACAGTAATCTTCAAATGCAAAAACAAAATCTAATAAAAGACACAAAGATAAAGGCACATTCCTTGTTCCGTATGCTAGGACAAATTTGTACAAATACTCCCTCTTCCCTAGTGCTTTTAGAAATGTTTTCTTTCGATGTTGTCTTTCGATGTTGTCTTTTTGTTCTCTGCGATTCGAGCAACAATTGCAGCGTCGTAATCTTCAATGTAGAATTAAAAGTCGATCTCGATGGATAACTCGACCTCCTTTGCGACTGTGGCGACATGTGACAATTCTTGAACTTATTCGCTCTCTTGTTCATTGGTCCGAGTAATCCAAGAGCATAACACTACATTGTTTTGTTTCGGTACTTTAGGATTCTGTCCGAATAGTCGACCGATCGTTCGATTGACCGAATTAGACTGTATTTATATTATCTGTCTTACCTGCACTGGACAATGAGACTGACGTGTTGACAACTTTATCAATAAGTTTATCCGAGTCTGGACCTACAGGGAATGAAGCATATTGAGACCTAAAATTAACAAATAGTAATGCATATAATTTATTTAAAAAATTGTATCTATATAGAGATCATAGATGTAAAGCAGTAATTATGGGTCATTGTACATTAAATCAGGGATGCCCTAAATAAGTCCGTGGGTCACATCCGGCTCTCGAAGGTATATTTCCGGCCAGCAGAATCGTCAACACACAGTGTAAAAAATTGTCTAATTCTATAAAGTGAAAAATATGTCTTTCTCCTAACGTAGGGGCGTCTCTTAATCTGTCTTACTCCTTACGTAGGGGCGTCTCTGAATCTGTCTTACTCCTTACGTAGGGGCGTCTCTGAATCTGTCTTACTCCTTACGTATGGGCGTCTCTTAATCTGTCTTACTCCTTACGTAGGGGCGTCTCTGAATCTGTCTTACTCCTTACGTAGGGGCGTCTCTGAATCTGTCTTACTCCCTACGTCTTACTCCCTACGTAAAGGCGTCTCTGAATCTGTCTTGCTCCTTACGTAGGGGCGTCTCTGAATCTATCTTACTCCTTACGTAGGGGCGTCTCTGAATCTTTCTTACTCCTTACGTAGGGGCGTCTCTGAATCTGTCTTACTCCCTACGTAAAGGCGTCTCTGAATCTGTCTTACTCCTTACTTAGGGGCGTCTTTGAATCTGTCTTACTCCTTACGTAGGGGCGTCTCTGAATCTGTCTTACTCCCTACGTCTTACTCCCTACGTAAAGGCGTCTCTGAATCTGTCTTGCTCCTTACGTAGGGGCGTCTCTGAATCTATCTTACTCCTTACGTAGGGGCGTCTCTGAATCTGTCTTACTCCCTACGTAAAGGCGTCTCTGAATCTGTCTTACTCCTTACGTAGGGGCGTCTCTGAATCTGTCTTACTCCTTACGTAGGGGCGTCTCTGAATCTGTCTTACTCCCTACGTCTTACTCCCTACGTAAAGGCGTCTCTGAATCTGTCTTGCTCCTTACGTAGGGGCGTCTCTGAATCTATCTTACTCCTTACGTAGGGGCGTCTCTGAATCTTTCTTACTCCTTACGTAGGGGCGTCTCTGAATCTGTCTTACTCCCTACGTAAAGGCGTCTCTGAATCTATCTTACTCCTTACTTAGGGGCGTCTTTGAATCTGTCTTACTCCTTACGTAGGGGCGTCTCTGAATCTGTCTTACTCCCTACGTCTTACTCCCTACGTAAAGGCGTCTCTGAATCTGTCTTGCTCCTTACGTAGGGGCGTCTCTGAATCTATCTTACTCCTTACGTAGGGGCGTCTCTGAATCTGTCTTACTCCCTACGTAAAGGCGTCTCTGAATCTGTCTTACTCCTTACGTAGGGGCGTCTTTGAATCTGTCTTACTCCTTACGTAGGGGCGTCTCTGAATCTGTCTTACTCCCTACGTCTTACTCCCTACGTAAAGGCGTCTCTGAATCTGTCTTGCTCCTTACGTAGGGGCGTCTCTGAATCTATCTTACTCCTTACGTAGGGGCGTCTCTGAATCTGTCTTACTCCTAACGTAGGGGCGTCTCTGAATCTGTCTTACTCCCTACGTAAAGGCGTCTCTGAATCTGTCTTGCTCCTTACGTAGGGGCGTCTCTGAATCTATCTTACTCCTTACGTAGGGGCGTCTCTGAATCTGTCTTACTCCCTACGTAAAGGCGTCTCTGAATCTGTCTTACTCCTAACGTTGAGTCGTCTCTGAATCTGTCTTACTCCTTACGTAGGGGCGTCTCTGAATCTGTCTTACTCCTAACGTTGAGTCGTCTCTGAATCTGTCTTACTCCTTACGTAGGGGCGTCTCTGAATCTGTCTTACTCCTAACGTTGAGTCGTCTCTGAATCTGTCTTCCATGGACTTCATTCCTTCAGTCGCATTTTACTAACTCTAATAAATGTATGCAGCCCTATAAAGGGTTTCTATTCACTTTGTTTTTACTCTATTTCATTTGTGTGTGTGTGTGTGTGGGTGTGTGTGGGTGTGTGTGTTGACACAACCCGTAAAATAAGTGTCGAGAAAATGCCAAATAGGCTGGGGTATCACTGCTGATTCAATATATATTCAGTTTTTGTCAAACTGTTTTAACACCATGTGTACAAACAAACAAAAAGTGTTTAATGTACAAAGCTGACCTACCGCTCAGATAGTCGATAACAAAATTTAGTTTCTTCATAGCATCATCCATCCAAGTCTTCACTTCATGGAAAGCTTTCTGCTTCTTGTCTGTCTTTGAGTTTGGAATGTATGTCTTGTACTTTTTAGAGATCTAGTCATGAAATCAAGCAGTTTTTGTTTGTTTCAATATCCAATGCATTTTTTTCCCAAAACATTAATTATGAAATGTTATGATTTAAAGAAAAAAGTAAGTAAAGTTTCTTTCAGACCATGCGATCCATCAAGGAGATGATGTTAAGGTCATCTGTTTCTGTGGCCTAAGGTTTACGAGGGTGTCGTGTGGCAAGCACAACGACCAACGTTACGATTTATGCGTGTTGTTTTAAAATGTTTGTTAAAATAAATAAATAAAAATTTACCGAATTGTAATTGATATAGCAACAAATCTTAGACTATTAATAACTCACTCCGTCTGTGTGTCTGTCCGTCTGGGTGGAATCTTAAAGACGTTATTTTCCCTACTTCCCATTTTCGGATCAAGTTGAAACTTTTCATAAATTATTCATTGAATAGGCACAGGACACAATTAATCAATAAAAAAAAATTAACCAATTAGTTAATCAATAATTTGTAATTAAATAATCAAAAATGTATATGAAAAAGTAATGAGCTACTTGGTCGTTCGTTTAAAATGTTAAATTTTAGACTTGTTTTAGACTATAAAACTTTCTAATTTTTGAAGTGTTTATGTAGCTCAGTGACTAAGCGTTGGCTTTCTATCACGAAGGCTGAAGACCTCAGTTCGAATTCAGACTCGAGAAACTTTTTTTTTAAAAATAGCTTTGGAAACACACTCACACACAAGTGATTGGACCATGCTCCACAGTGACACACATACACACACACACAAGTGATTGGACCATGCTCCACAGTGACACACACACACACAAGTGATTGGACCATGCTCCACAGTGACACACACACACACAAGTGATTGGACCATGCTCCACAGTGACACACACACACACAAAAGTGATTGGACCATGCTCCACAGTGACACACACACACACAAGTGATTGGACCATGCTCCACAGTGACACACATACACACACACACAAGTGATTGGACCATGCTCCACAGTGACACACACACACACAAGTGATTGAACCATGCTCTACATTAACACAGACACACAAAAGTGATTGGACCATGCTCCACAGTGACACACACACACACAAGTGATTGGACCATGCTCCACAGTGACACACACACACACACAAGTGATTGGACCATGCTCCACAGTGACACACATACACACACACAAAAGTGATTGGACCATGCTCCACAGTGACACACACACACACAAGTGATTGAACCATGCTCTACATTAACACAGACACACAAAAGTGATTGGACCATGCTCCACAGTGACACACACACACACAAGTGATTGGACCATGCTCCACAGTGACACACACACACACACAAGTGATTGGACCATGCTCCACAGTGACACACACACACACACAAGTGATTGGACCATGCTCCACAGTGACACACACACACACACACAAGTGATTGGACCATGCTCCACAGTGACACACACACACACACACACACAAGTGATTGGACCATGCTCCACAGTGACACACACACACACAAGTGATTGAACCATGCTCTACATTAACACAGACACACAAAAGTGATTGGACCATGCTCCACAGTGACACACACACACACAAGTGATTGGACCATGCTCCACAGTGACACACACACACAAAAGTGATTGGACCATGCTCCACAGTGACACACACACACACACAAGTGATTGGACCATGCTCCACATTAACACAGACACACAAAAGTGATTGAACCATGCTCCACATTAACACAGACACACAAAAGTGATTGGACCATGCTCCACAGTGACACACACACACACACAAGTGATTGGACCATGCTCCACAGTGACACACACACACACACAAGTGATTGGACCATGCTCCACAGTGACACACACACACACACAAGTGATTGGACCATGCGCCACAGTGACACACACACACACAAGTGATTGGACCATGCTCCACAGTGACACAGACACACACACACAAGTGATTGGACTATGCTCTAGGCATGAAAGATACACGATTAGTACAAATATTTCTAATCGGGCACACTTATTATTGTTCGTCTAGATTTACTATTTAAAAAATACATGAAAGATTCAAAAAAATTGATGCGTTTTCACTCAATATAAACTGTTGTTTTTTTTTTTGAAGAATTTCTTTTATATTAAATTTGTTATATTTTGTATTGTAACACATTATTAATCTTTTTTTTTTGTTCTGTCTCCAATACCTTAGAAGTAGACCCTGGTACAGGAGAGACCTACATCTTTGAAACGCGTGTGTATGAAAATAAATATTAAGCGGGTCAAGGCGAGCAGCGTAACACTTAACACTGGGTAGCACTAGCGGATCCAGAACTTCGGAGTGGGGGGGGGGGCGATTTTTGTCCAAACCCTAACCTTAACGACCAGTAAACCCTAACCCTAAGCATAAACTATATATATATTAGAATGTTAAAAAAAAAAGTAGTGTTTCTCAACCTTCAACGAAAAAAGCAGACAAAAAAAGTTATGTTGAAGCCAAAATCGTTTTTTTTTTTGGCTTTCTTCACTGCAGAACCGCATTCTCCTGACATCCATAGCTCATTATTTATTCTATTCAAAAAAGGATCTTTTGATCTAATGTTTTACTTGAAAATATTCTAATATGAATTTATAGGCCCTTAATACATTGCAAATACAGCCGATTTGTTCCATGAAAAATAAAATACCTCACATTATTTCGATTAAGGCTTTGAGGATCGCAGTCGAAAAACAAAGATTTGAAAAAAAAAACCCAGCCATGTTGAGGCCTTCCCTAGATAGCTAAAGGGTCTGGGGGTCTGAGGCCTTTCTCTTGACAGCTAGGGGGTCTGGGGGAGCGCTGTAAGCTCCCCACAGTGGGGATCGCCCCTACCTCCCCCCCCTGGATCCGCCAGTGCTGGGTAGAGATACAGGTTCAGATAATTCTATTAACTTGAAAGGTCCTATTTTTGCATGGAATCCTGGTGGTCAAGTCATATATTAGTTCGGTACCTAGATTGGGCCTCAGTTAATGCCAGGTCGGCGCTTATCTATTTTTAACCATATCTTCTTCACCTCTCAAGTTAGTTTTGTACCCTAGTCCAGTGTTACCCAACTGTGTTCCACAACATACTGGAAATGCTGGAATAATTAGCTAGTAGGCCACCACGTGCAAAGTGTTTCGTTAAATACTCAGAATGTGCAAAGTGTTCTGTTAAGGCAGTGTTTCCCAAAGTGGGGTTGGCGTATCCCCAGGGGTACGGGAAGACTTTGGGGTACCTCATTAACTATGCTGATTTTTTTAAAACACCCAGTTATTATGTTCTGTTAATAAATTAAAATGGGGGATGGGAACGAGGGGTACTCTACATTACAAAAATTATAAAAGGGTAAATATAGGTCAAACGTTTGGGAAACACTTACCTAGTATTTCTATTATATGTCACACTGACTCGCATGCCGTGTTTATTTGTAATATGTTCCAGAACTAAAGCTTCAAACTCCTCTTAGATCTTTAAGTAATGTGTTGTTGTTTTTTTTATTTTCAAACGCTTCCACCCCTTTTTAGTTTCACAAATATAAAACTAAAATCAAATTTTCTTTATCAAACAGACAAGGTCATCTATATCCACACCCGTGAAATGACAAGTTCACCGCACTGTAAGTACAAAAAGAGGAAATTATTAAGGCTGCATAGGCCCGTACATCTCCCATCTATTGGACCAGGCCCGTACATCTCCCATCCATTGGACCAGGCCCGTACATCTCCCATCCATTGGACCAGGCCCGTACATCTCCCATCTATTGGACCAGGCCCGTACATCTCCCATCCATTGGACCAGGCTCGTACATCTCCCATCCATTAGACCAGGCCCGTACATCTCCCATCCATTGGACCAGGCCCGTACATCTCCCATCTATTGGACCAGGCCCGTACATCTCCCATCTATTGGACCAATGAACTATTAAGAAGAGTTCATGGCATTATGCAATCATTCTGAAACTTTTTTTTCTAAAATTAAAATTGAGAATATAATATAGATAAAAACAAAAGCAAAAAAAATCGTTAATCTTAAAACAGAAATAGATAGATAGAGAGATAGATAAATATATAGATAGATATAGATAGATAGATAGATAGATAGATAGATAGATAGATAGATAGATAGATAGATAGATAGATAGATAGATAGATAGATAGATAGATAGAGAGATAAATATATAGATAGATATAGATAGATAGATAGATAGAGAGAGAGATAAATATATAGATAGATAGATATAGATAGATAGATAGATAGATAGATAGATAGATAGATAGATAGATAGATAGATAGAGATAGATAGATAGATAGATAGATAGATAGATATAGATAGATAGATAGATAAATATATAGATAGATATAGATAGATAGATAGATAGAGAGAGAGATAAATATATAGATAGATAGATATAGATAGATAGATAGATAGATAGATAGATAGATAGATAGATAGATAGATAGATAGATAGATAGATAGATAGAGATAGATAGATAGATAGATAGATATAGATAGATAGATAGATAGATAGATAGATAGATAGATAGATAGATAGATAGATAGATAGATAGATAGATAGATAGATAGATAGATAGATATAGATAGAGAGATAAATATATAGATAGATATAGATAGATAGATAGATAGATAAATATATAGATAGATATAGATAGATAGATAGATAGATAGATAGATAGATAGAGATAGATAGATAGATAGATAGATAGATAGATAGATAGATATAGATAGATAGATAGATAGATAGATAGATAGATAGATAGATAGATAGATAGATAGATAGATAGATAGAGAGATATAGATAGAGAGATAAATATATAGATAGATATAGATAGATAGATAGATAGATAAATATATAGATAGATAAATATATAGATAGATATAGATAGATAGATAGATAGATAGATAGATATTTAGATAAATAGATAGATAGATGGATAGAGAGATAGATAGATAGAGAGATAGATAGAGAGATAGATAGATAGATAGATAGATAGATAGATAGATAGATAGATAGATAGATAGATAGATAGATAGATAGATGTTACCTCTAAAACAAATTCATTGACCACCTTCACCACTTCTGCCTGACTAGTTAACAAAAGTTCGTGCGTCTGTTTAAGAAAGTCCGCCATGATTCCTCTTCTAGCAGAAATGAGAACAAAGAAGAAAACATAAAATAATCTACACAATAAAACTATCAATGTAAAAATAAATATAGGTGTCGATGTAACAATCAATATATCAATGTAATGTACGGAGTAAGTTTCTATGATATTCTGTTGACGGATATCTTCGGAACAAAATGTTTGAGTTCAAACTTCCCCCCCTTCTAAACGTTCAAATGGGCGCTGTAAATGTAGCCGATTGGTCAAGTGAGGGGCCGCTTAGAAGACCTGTCACCTTTCACATTCACCCATCTGTTAAACCGTTAGGGCACCACATACGATCTGTCGATCGTCTTTCTCCATTCCTCTCTGTTCGCCTTGATTAGAATCTCTTTCAACGACAGTCCTGTCCATTCTTTCATGTTGTCTTCCAATCTCTGTCTGCCTCTTCTACTTTTTTTCCTGGTATTGTTCCCTGAAGGAAGGTCTTTGCGGGCCCTTAAGACCAGTGCATCCTGTTGTAAGCTATAAGGTGTTTCTGTTAGTTATAGCCCATTAGAAGCCTAATTCATAAAGCGCTGATTGTGTGTGTGTGTTTGCATCCTCAGTGTGTAAATGCTGTTTATGTTTGAAGCCACATTGTAATTGTTTTAGTAGTAATGTTGAAGTGGACAACTGTAGTCGAACTGAATACCCTTTTGTTTGGTCAATAAAATTATCTTATCTTACCTTATCTTATTATATACTAATTCCCTAGGGCATAAGGCTTATACTTTGCCGTGCTATAAATTGGTAACACATATTTCCAGTAATATTTAATGACAATGGCAGTGTCTTCGATTTTAGAAGGTAAGGATGAGTGCAGTGTTTCACATACATATGCAAACCTAGTTAAGACCTGCATGTTATATAAGAAAAGATATTTGTCCACATGTAATGGCCATATTACAATATCTTCGGGGCTCGCAAAGACCTTCCTTCATGGAACAGTACCAGGAAAAAGAAGACGAGGCAGACAGAGAAAGCGATGGGAAGACAACATAAAAGAATGGACGGGACTAAGGAAAAAGACAGAGAGAATCTTGCATGGTGCCCCAACGGTCCAAGAGACTAAGGGGTAGGTAAGGGCAAAGGTAAAATAAAAGGCAAAAAATAAGCAAAGTGTTCCTTTAAAGTGTTCCTCTAAATTCTCAGAATGTGCAAATGCTCCGTTGAAGATGAAATTTGGAAAACATTGTCTCAACCTAAACGTGATGTTTGTTTGAATCGGTGATAGACAAAGTCTGGCTAATTTCTAAAGCCTGTGCACCCTCCCCCCTCCCCAGTTCAACAAGTTTCATCCACTTAATCATAGTTTGAGAAACGCTGCCTTAATTAAGTGCAAGAATCGAGTACATTGACTTATCTCCCTTAAAATCTATATATAGATAAAGAAGTAAATACACCAACAAAAAAAAAGCGTGTCTGAACAAAAAAAAAACAGTTTGCCTGACATACCTGATGTGTACTATTTATATATAAACTTGTACAGTTAAAGTTATCTACTTACTTATCATAAACTATTAGTGGTATGTATCATATCCCGCAGTATGCAGATTTAAATGCCCTATACAATCTTTCTAGTCAACAGTCAACACAAATGAATAACTTGAAATCGAAAGTACAAACTGTAAAATAACTTTCCTAGAAAACGAAACAAACACACACACATTTCAAATACAAAGTAAAAGAGAAAAAAAGGCTCCGCCTCCTTCTTCGGTAATAACTTGATAAAGCCGACACCTCCCCCCCCCCCGATAATCTCTCCCCCTCCCTTCTTTTTCTTCGCAGTAAAAGGGTTAAGGATAAGGTGGAAATGCAACTGTGACATAACTTTTGACCAGTGTGCTCGGGCAGTGGGGTGTGCTGTTTCGGCATGTTGATAAGTGCGTGGGAATGAAGGCCGAAGTTTAAACCCAGAAAAGTTAGGTGTGCATAAAGTCTGTTTTTGTTTCTTATATCCTTCGTCACCCCCTTTCCCCTCTTCCATGTACAGATCACGCAGGCGTAAGTCGAGATGTATGTAGGAACATCCTCCCTACATTGCTCTATGTCTCAGAAACATGGACAGTATATAGAAAACAGGCACACACAAAAATAAATGAACCACTTCCACATGGCCCAGAAAAGATAACTACTATCGATTTGTGGGGGAGAACTAGACAAAAGCCCATAGCCCAAGATACACAAAAGCGAAAGTGGAGCTGGATAGGACACACCCTGCGAAAACCAGCTACCAATGTTTCAAGACAGGCACTTGACTGGAACCCACAAGGAAAGAGGAAAGTGGGCAGACCCAAGCAAACCTGGAAGAGGTCAGTCATCAGTGAAGCTGAGGGTACTGGAATGACATGGGAGCAGATGAAGAAAGCTGCTCAGAACCGAGTTCGGTGGAGAGGTGTGGTTGCGCCCCTATGCTCCACTGGAAGTGCACAGGATTAAGTCAAGTTCCACATGACCTGTCTCAGAAGAATACTAAATGTTGAATGGCAAGAAAAAATACCAGATACTTAAGTCCTGGACTGAATTAATAAAGTAAATCTACAAGAATTTAAGCAACACCCGAAACAAAAAACAAAGCAAACTACGCCAGCTATGTATGTAGACAGGTGGGGAATTTGAGGGAAGTGCTGAGATTTTAAGTGAACTTTGTTGGTCAGTTCATCCAATATCCCCTCCCTAGGTTGACTATAGATAAACTAAACTGATTTGTAGCAAAGTCGTGCCGCTTTATACATTAAATAATGAAAATAAGTCTACTATTAAGCATAGAATTGTTTTGTAGTACGATAACCATTTTTATCATTTTATTGCAAATAGTATCAACCCACCGCAAACCCCAGAAGTTGGATATAAAATAAGGCCAACGATTTTTTTTATGTCCCAAGGAGCTCATTAGCATCTGCAATGTTAGTCCACGCACTACATTCCACACCCACTTTTTTTTTTCTTCACTTTCATTTTGGGTCTGTTAAACAAGCAAAATAAAAAACAAAAACTTAAAAAAAAGCAAAGCTCATTTAATAAAAAGCACTCCACATTTACAACCATATTTTTCAATACTGTAATATTTATTTCTCTTTTCAATATAAAACAAAGTTAATTTATTACCACTATTTAATCAAGGAATTTTTCGATTGATTCAAGCAGAGGCGTAGTGAGCAAAACGTGCGCCCGGGGCAAGGTACTTTATTCGCGCCCCCCCCCCATTTTACAGGAACATCACATAGAAATATAAGCTGCGCGTGGTGAGGGTGGCGCCCGGGCATCGTGCCCTCTTCTCTCCCCCCTCCCTAAACCGCCTCTGGATTCATGTTTCGTTAGCAACATTGAATAATTGTGCAAAGTCTCAACTTGATCCGAGATTTGGAAGTGGGAGAAATAAAGTTTTTAAAATTTGTACCAGACAGACAGACAGACAGACAGAGAGTGAGTTAATATAAACTTTGTAAAAGGAGATCATGACTTAAGACGATTCGGAAAACAACCTTCATGGACAGACATATTTATATTTTCAGCAGTTTTTTGGTCATATTTATTTTTAAAAAAGGGTTTAACTTTTACTTTCACTTTTCGCTGTGTTCTTGGAACTGGGAATTTCCACTACAACTTCAATTTCTAATTCCCACGAAGATTAGCAACCTCCTCTTTTCCATATGTATCTCAACTAACGAGACAAAAAATTGTTTGATGTAGATTAATTTAGTAAGAAATTTTTTACATTAAAACCTACAACATAGGTTTAACAAAAAATCTAGCACCCTAGAAGCAGTTCTCAGAAATGAATCCAAAGAACACCTGTCCTACTTACATAATAAGTAGCCTAATATGCGGCACAATACGACTGCAGTTTTTTAGAGCACATGCAGGTATAGGCTTTTTATGCCTGCTCTAAATAGATAAACAGATAGTGAATTCTGTGCTTTAAAGAAGGTTCTCAAAATAATATAAGCGAGATACTTTCTGCTGACTTATGACAATTCTTGGTTATAGCAGTTGTTGGCATTTTACTGTCCTAAAAATATCTGAATTATGCTGGACCAGAATTACTAGTTGATTGTTTGTGGAAGAAAAAGAAAGCCATGGTTACTTAAGCAATAGTGGGATACTAAAATAACATCCACATTCAGGATGCTTTGATGTATGTTTATTTAAGTCGTTGGTCAGCATGCTTGACTTCTTTTTTGAAGTAACGTCTGCATTTTATAAGATAAGAAGATAAGATACTATTTCTAAAAAGAAATAAAATATTTGAAAAGAAAATGGTGAAGAAGTTATGCATGTAAAGCTGCTAAGAACAATTGTAGCCAATGCTTAACAATGAATTTGACTTATAGAATGAGAGAGACCAAGGAAAGAAAGAGAGAGGAAGAAAGAAAAGGCGAGAGAAAGAGGAGATTGTGAAAAATATCTTTAGAACAAATAAACTTAATTGCCTTCAATTTCAAGTACAGCTTATGTGACTATATGAGACTTCTCGCTCTGACGTCCAGATGACCAGACTGATGTAATGGCTAATCGTACTCACCTTAGGGACTATCAACCCGCACAAGACACTAATATCTCTCGTAAGAAGCGACACAGTACGTACAGAGCAAGAACCGAAAAGAGAGTGTCACACACCAATGATTTCAACACACCTTGAACCAAAACATGAAGGTTAAAGTGCGTGTGTGTTGATGTGTGTGTGTAGTGAATAGATCGAACATTTGCCTCCAATCGATTTTCAATATCAGCTACCCGATGATTGGAGATATTGTAAGAGTGTAAGATTGAATAATCCTGGCATAGTTTGTTTAACTGAGAATCTCACTTAAAACTTTGTATTTTATTCAATGTAAACCAGTTGCTATAACCTCAAAATATCAATAGATGTTATAATAAAGGAAAAGTAATTAACATTAGTATTAAACAAATGAACAAATCATTCATCTCTCTCATCTGTCCCTTGACTCTCGTCCTAGGCATTGTGACGAGAGGTTTTGATCATTATTTTTGGCTCGTTTATTAAAGTCTAGGGTTAATTAATTTATTTATCCCACTCACATATACAAGATTTTTGAACAGGCACACAGCAACTAACAGTAAGAACAGACCAGTATATTTAGTTTATAAATTGTAAAATGTATTAAAATGTTTTACAAGTTTCGGATGTTCCTTCAGAGTTGAAGATAATTACTTCTTAATCCAAACCTCCCGCAGGACGACGGGGGATGGGAGCGGGAAGGGTTTGAACCCTCGACCGTCGATAAATTCCAACGACAGTCCAGCGCGCAAACCGCACGACCAGACAGCCATCCCGACCAGGCAGCCATCCAAATGAAAATGATGTAATGAATAAAAGTTTACAAAATGTAAATGATGAAAAAAAAAGAAATTTCTCAAGCATGGAAGTCTGGCTTTGTAAGTCAATCAGTTCCAGTTGGTGTTACTCCACAGCGGCAATAGTAATTAATTCGAAATCTGCTGCTCTGTTATTTAGTTTTGAATGGAGAATTTCGCCAACATCCTCCACTCGTTTTGTAATTGTCATGGCAGAAAGGCGGCACAGCTTCAACTTTTTTTTTTCAGGACGATTTTATTCCATCACTTCTAGCAAGCACTTTTTGGCGCTTCACTTCTCTTCTTAAAATGTCAGCAACTCTGTAGCCTCCATAACAGTCGGCTTATTTTTCTTCTTGGTATTGGCAAATTTAGAATGCCTTTTATGTTATGTTCTTTAAAACAGACACTTTCCGTACAAATAAAAATGTTGTCTTATGTTCCACAACAAAAAGATTTGTCCACTTTTCCTGGAAGTTTCAACATCCAATTTTTGTTTATTCGACTCCTATTTCATTAACATACAAATGTTGCATTGTACGGCACCAATCATATTGATGTCAGATGACACGAACCAAAATGATGCAGAAAAGATGCGCTGCGTTACACACATGAGATGTCAAGGACACGGCTAGCTCAAGAAAGCCGCGGAATCGTCCAAGACTCCTAAACTGTCAATTCTTGTCGCCGAAAAATAAAGCCTTGTTTTCTTATAGAAAAAAAAATTAATATGAATATTACAAGACAATAGATTACAATGAAATCCATCAAAGAAAAAGAGAGAGATCTAACATAGAGAAAATACCTTTTTTTAACATATTTTTTTTTAATTTCTACATTTTTTTACCGATGTTTTGGCGGGCCGGTCGGAACCACGTCTCGGGCCGGATCTGGCCCGCGGGCCGTAGTTTGGGCATCACTGCTATACTGTAACCGCCACTCTTCCGTGTAATGGCCGCCCCTCCAGTTTAACGGCTAACTGATGGCGGCCCCCTGCGTGGAATGGCGTGGCGGACTTTTTGGACTGGGGTGAGGGCTATTTGCTCCATCCCTACCCCGAGTGAGATAAAAAAAAAAACGCTCACCCAGGGAATCGCTCAAGGGCCTGGTTCGCTACTCGTACTTAGCCTATCTAGTTCCACTACTAGACGTTTTCACGGAGGCGCCATGCTGATAAGCAAAAATTCATAATTTTCCACTGCATGAAGAAGAATCTGTGCATTGCTTCTAGTGTCCATTCTTTCAGTTGTTGATTCAGAAAGTTTCTCCAACAGCTTGATGATTTGGTCGAGATGCTAGAAAACTACCGACGTAGCTTCTTCTCTTGCTGATCACCTTATATTACTCTCCATTTTTAAACTCCCGGCTCCAGCTTCTTTCAGTTTGGCCCTTCTCTGGGAAGAATCGGAAAAAAAAGCTCGTGTACAGTTCCAAAAAATGGTGACAATTGCTCGATCTATCTCAGCAGACTGAAGAGCTGCCAGGTTGTGAGAGTGATTATCACAGTTCAGAAATGTTGCCTTTGGATTTATGTCTAAGAGAAGTTTCTGCAGGCCAGACAGACTTTCCCAACAATTGATTCCTCAACTGTATTGCCCATTACATTTTGAATTTCTGGTGACAAGTAATGTGTCTTCCCATATTCGATTCTATGCAAGTGGTGTTTCGTAACTTCATCAAATTCTGCAAGAAATTTTAAAGATGCTAGGAAGTTCCCAAGTTTGGGGGAATTTAGTTTTTCGTTGTGACCACATAAGCTTGAGTTTGCTTTTGCTAAGTACTTAATAGCTGCTGCTACACTCTTCAGAATATCTCTCCAATACTGCTGATTTGTCAAAATTTGCGCATGAAAAATATGTGACAGTTCATCTGGTTCTGCCTAAACATTTTCTTCTTCTAATTTTCTCTTTAAAAGAGCTTGTCTTTCAGTCTCCCAGGTTTCTTCCATTTGGTGAAACCATCTCCAGGTTTGCTCAATGCACTAGATGCCTCAGAAAACAGCACACATGCAAAACAAAAGAGATATCCCAAGTGTGGAGAAAAGAAGTCAAAATCCTGTTGAAGCTTTCTAGTGAACCATGATGTCAAACTTTGTGATTTATTTTGTGTAAACTCTACTGGAAATACCGTTTATCTTTGTTTCTGGAAAAAAAATATGCTACCCACCATTAACAGGATATTTGCTCAGATAAAATTCCAGGCTGCATATATCCGATGTCTTTGTACTTAATTACAGCTTCTTCAAACACTTGACTGATCATATGTATCACTTACTTCAGATGTTTTCTCCCCTTAATTGGGGGTCTGGGAAGATCTTCAAATTCTCCTCCTCCTCCCCCCCTAGCTACGCCACTGTTCTCAAGTCTTATTATTTATAGTGAACATAATTTGATATTTGTCCCCTTCGGCTTGAGACAATAATGTGGCTGTACTTTATATAAAGCAACACTAGGTGGCGCTGTGACACCCAGGGATTTCAATATATAGCATGGAAAGGCTTGCAGGTCCATTGATACATTTTATTATTTAACTGAAAAAAAAAGTTGAATTAAAATAAAACCAAACAGTTTTTAATCCTTCACCAAATTTAATGTTCATAAAGCAAGATGATTATTGTAGCAGCGTTTAAATAATCTTGTTAGTATTTATTCATCAACTTAGCAATCGAATACTAACCGTACTATCCACTTCACACAGCTATGCATTCTTGTTTCCACGACCACAACTGTAACACTGCATTTTATAATTTTAATTTTTAATTACATTTTTTTTAACACGACCGCTTCCGGTTTCGTTTTTATCCATTCATCTTAACCTATATAAATAAAGATAAACAAAAAAGAGGTAAGACACAATGTTTACATGATTGTATTTTGAAACAAATTATAACGGTCAAATCAGAGCTTTGCCTGTGTAGCCGATTAGCTAGTAGGCTTAATTTTTTTTTCCTAAAGGTATATATGAACTATCAAATTTCTTGGAAAATCGTTAGAGCCGTTTCCGAGATCGGTGTCCATGCAATATGGCATGACCAATTAGCAAGCTGATAAAAGAAATAGTAATAAAACAATAATAAATTCTCACACACACAAACACACAGCGTACCAAATACTTTTTATGTCAGTTCTAGTCCTTGGGAATAACAGCTGATGTCATAGCACATAAAGGCTAGTTCTGTGTTAGATGACATTTACAATCGGCGCCTATTTTTATTATTAGGTCTTAACACATACCATTTCAGTTTTTCAGGTATTAAAACGTTAGCAAAGACATTTAAAATCATTGCATATTAGGTTTTAATACATGACATTTATAATGAACAAATGAATTGAAGAGTTAACGGTTAGTCTATTATATAAATGGAATTTGAACTAAAGCTCTACAATACGGCTGTCTGAACGTCATCTTAAACACAAGTAAAAAAATTGTTAAATCCTTTTTTAGAAAAAAAAACAAAAAAAAAAAAAAAAAAACAAGCTTATCTGAAGGGGAAGAACTCCTTCCTGAAACTATATCTACCTATAATGTACAAGTTATTTCCCTTATTCGATATCAAACAAATAATTAATTACCAAAAACTAATTGACTAATGAAGTATTTTTGTTTATTGATTCATGTCTTACTGGGTACAGTAAATAATTGTTAAAAGTATTAACTCGATCGGAGGGAGAAATAGCGTAAGTAATTACTTAAGGGGTCTAAACCCAATATATGTAGCCATATCCGTGAATACTGGAGTATTTCTTTCCCTTGTTGGTAATAAACAAAATAATAAATAACCAGTAATTAATTTTCTAATTGGTTAACTTTTTATTGATTCATGTTTGTCCATGTCAATGAATATTTGTGCGAAGTTTTAGCTTGATCCGAGAATGTGTTTTGGAGAAATAACGTGTACATACTTTTTACCAGACAGACAGACAGACAGAATGAGTTGATAAACGTTTTTTAAAAAACTAGCCAATTTTACTGGAGGATATCCCAGAGGTCAGTTCTCCTTCATGAACTTAAACTCAACAATCAACACTTAACAATGGCAAGCTACTTCTCAATTTGTTCCTTCAATCAGAGTTATTTACCCCTTGCCGACAGTTCACATATGACCCAGTTGGCAGATCTATTAAACGCTATTGTCTTTGTACACGTTCAAGTCATTACTGGGTGACAGATCCATTCTAATTGCTCTTGGTATTCATGGTAATCTTTTTGATCTCATCTTGCAAGAGATTCAGTGACATGAACTCAGTAAATAACATGCATAATAAAGAAAAAAAATTCCTTCTTTTATAAGAACAAAAAGATTTCTCTAAGGGAAAGAAGTCCGCTCTTAGAATTATATGCATCAATATTGTAGAAGTTATTTCTCGAATTAAATATTAATTAATATGAGTAATTACTAACAAATAATAAAATAATTTTTAAATTGATTCATGTTTTCTTTTTAGATACAATAAATAATTGTTTTAAGTTTCAGCTTGATTCGTTAATGCGTGTGGGAAAAATAACCTGTTCAGCTATATAAGGGGACTAAACCCTACATATTTAGCCGTATGTGTGGTTTCTAAAGGATTAATTTTCGTTGTTAGTATCAAACAAAATAATTAATTTTATTGATTCATATATTGTCTATGCCAATAAATAATTGTGCAAAGTTCACCGGACAGACAGACAGATAGACAGACAGACAAATTGAGTTGATATAAACGTTGTAAAATAAGTAAATTTTCCGCTACATACTCAGAATGTGCTCCGTCTAGTTAAAAGCACTATTGTAGAGAATTTCTATAGAGTCTACAAAGAAATGTCTGACTCGGTTTGTCCATTGATTTGGCTTTCAAAAACGCACAAATATGTTAAATGCCACAGTATCAATCCATCGAAGAAAAATGCGAGGTCTCTAACGTAGGTATAGATACATTTTTTTAAACCTTTTTTAAGAGTGGGGGGGGGGTACATTTTCTACATTTCCACCGACGTTTCGCCGGGTCGGATTGAACCGGATCTGGCCCGCGGGCCGTATATTAGGCATTACTTCTCTAGCAAATGTATGCATTCGTAAAACCATGATTTTTATACTTGGGGGAGGGGGGGGGGAATTAAGCGAAGTTTAGAATGTTTTTATTTTATCTAACATTCGACTCTAACAATTTTTCTAGAAATGTAACAGTTGATGTAAATCTCTGGGGAAAAAAAAGAATTACTAGATCGTTGTCCACACGGAGAAAATCTCTAAATTAACTGTTCTAAGTGTTTTTTTTTTAAATAAAAAATAAATAAATGTTAATTTGGCTAGAGATTTATTCTAGGTCTAGAGCCAACATTGCGTAGTTCACCGTATTACCGAATTTATGCGATAACTGAGTAAATTTAAAGTTGCTTCAATTTGATTGAAGTTTATCCGCATTGCTTGTATTTTTACGTAAGTCTAATATAGAATACATCTAGATTCTAGATATAGAAGGAGATCTAGACTAGTTCGTGCGAGTTCTAAATCGAAACAGAATTTTAGGTCAAGTGTTAGATCTAGATGTTCATATAATGAACATACCTATAAATAATCGCACAAGTAGGCTTTCCCCATTAACCGAATCAGATAAGATGTAAGTTCAAGCAGCTAACTGTCTCACGGGTTTGATGTCCGAATTAAATATTTTTAAAATGTAAATTATAATTTTTTAATTATTTTTTATATTTTAAATTTAAAGATGGAGGTATTTTGGTAAAAATGTATTTCAAAAATGTTTTTCTTGTTTTAATTTAAATTTTTTATTTTCTTGTTTTCTAGTATTTTTATCTGTATATTTTATTAACAGATATTTATTTGTTTAATGTGAAGACCCATTTTATTAGGCTAGGCTCTGTGTGACTGCACACTGCGGAACTGCTGTAAATATGGACCTGATATATATATGTGGGGGGTAGTTGGTGTTAACCCTACTCATGATCTATCAGTGTGTGTGGGGGGAGGACGAGTTTGGGTAGCAGCATGCCTTTTAATTAGCTTTTTGTTGATGGCGTTCGTCCACGTCATGTGATTTTGACAGCCAGTATATTTATCATGGTAATGAGTCTCTGATGAAGTGATAGACCCTAAAACTTGAGTGCTCGCTAAATCCAGATCCAGTCTTTGCAGCCGAGATGTCGTCGTTTTATTGGCTTGTGCTACTGGTGTGCATCTGTCCACAAGGTAATACAGACTCAAAACTACTAAACATTTGTGTGTGTTTAATATAGATTCTCTTTACTGGAGAGCTTCACACATGGCGGAAGAAACTATAAATAGCTTTCTGGTGTATCCGGTGTACAAAAAAAAAGGAGGTGTTGATAACGTTTTTTTTTTTAAAGGTATAATTTTGGTTTACTTTTTAGCACTGCGGAAACAAATTTTCTTTCACTTGTGTTTGTAGTGCAAAATAAGTTGAACATGAAGGAATCGTTAGAGTTAGGGGTTAGGGTAACTTACAACTTATTAAAAACCAAAAGTACAACTAACTATAGGTAATAAAGAAACATTGATATCTATATCGACTTCCACTCATTGAGGTTTTGTTAAATTAATTGCTGAATTCTTTGTAATTTATTTGGCATCAGTGACGTTCCAGTCAGCGCCATTGACATTGTTTAGGTAGCACAAAGACCGCATCACGGCTGAAGAGATGACAAACATGATGAATACAGCAGTTGGACCCCACGATGACCTGCTTACGACTGAAGAGATGACAAACATGATGAATACAGCAGTTGGACCCCCACGATGACCTGCTTACGACTGAAGAGATGACAAACATGATGAATACAGCAGTTGGACCCCACGATGACCTGCTTACGACTGAAGAGATGACAAACATGATGAATACAGCAGTTGGAGCCCACGATGACCTGCTTACGACTGAAGAGATTACAAACATGATGAATACAGCAGTTGGAGCCCACGATGACCTGCTTACGACTGAAGAGATTACAAACATGATGAATACAGCAGTTGGACCCCACGATGACCTGCTTACGACTGAAGAGATGACAAACATGATGAATACAGCAGTTGGACCCCACGATGACCTGCTTACGACTGGAGAGATGACAAACATGATGAATACAGCAGTTGGACCCCACGATGACCTGCTTACGACTGGAGAGATGACAAACATGATGAATACAGCAGCTGGACCCCACGATGACCTGCTTACGACTTAAGAGATTACAAACATGATGAATACAGCAGTTGGACCCCCACGATGACCTGCTTACGACTGAAGAGATTACAAACATGATGAATACAGCAGTTGGACCCCACGATGACCTGCTCACGACTGAAGAGATGACAAACATGATGAATACAGCAGTTGGACCCCACGATGACCTGCTCACGACTGAAGAGATGACAAACATGATGAATACAGCAGTTGGACCCCACGATGACCTGCTTACGACTGAAGAGATTACAAACATGATGAATACAGCAGTTGGACCCCACGATGACCTGCTTACGACTGTCAATAAAAATAATCTTAAATTCTACGGCCACATTACAAGATCCTCAGGGCTCGCAAAGACCTTCCTTCTGGGAACAGTACCAGGAAAAAAAGAAGAAGAGGAAGACGGAGAAAGCGATGGGAAGATAACATCGAAGAATGGACGAGCCTGTCAGTGAATGAAATTATGACCGATCAAAGGACAGGGAGGAATGGAGGAAGATTGTTGACAGATCTTGTTTGGTCCAACAGACTAACGGATAGGTGAAGGTGAAGACATTGTCTAGTTAGTCGTTATTTAAAAAAAAAAAAGGAAACTTCCCTTTCAGACTTAATGATCTATGGGGCAGATGATGTAAAGGTCCTCTGTTTCTAGAGCCCACGGTTAACGAGGGTGTCAAGTTGCCAGCCCAACAAATATCACGCATTCGAGCTGGGTGGACTCAGAGGCGCCCTAAAAATCCCAAAAGTAAAAAATCCCAGTCTTCACCAGGGCTCGAACCACTCAGAGTGGCTTTGCCACTCAGCCACCGCGCCTCCAGTTTGTCGCTATAATCTCCAATAACTTTTTGTTCTCATAGCTCTTATAGTTACTCAAGGCTAAATCTCGTTTATCTGTTCTTGTTGCCATTGGTTACTTTCTATAAACAAAAAAAAAGAATATATTGATTGACTTTTACGAAGTGTCAGTAGCTGGGGAATGACGTTTTACCTATTGGGTCACATGATCAAGAGCAAGTGAGACGATTGGTTACAATCAAAGACAAGCTACGTTATTTTGTGAACTGAAGCATACATCTTCTGTATGTAGACATGAAGGAAGCTGTCGTCTCCCGTGTTGTTTTAGCCGCTTTGCAGCACCAGAGTTTCCTCGCGCATTCCTAGGCCTTAGAAAAAAGGGGTCATGGGTGGCCCATTCGGCATGATCCCTCTCTCGACCTTGCTGATTTGATCCAAAGGAACGCTTCGTTTCTGAAGAGCTATAAACTGAAGAGCTATAAACTGAAGAGCTATAAACTGAAGAGCTATAAACTGAAGAGCTATAAACTGAAGAGCTATAAAATGAAGAGCTATAAACTGAAGAGCTAGCTATAAACTGCAGAGCTATAAACTGAAGAGCTAGCTATAAACTGAAGAGCTAGCTATAAACTGAAGAGCTAGCTATAAACTGAAGAGCTAGCTATAAACTGAAGAGCAAGCTATAAACTGAAGAGCAATAAACTGAAGAGCTATAAACTGAAGAGCTAGCTATAAACTGAAGAGCTAGCTATAAACTGAAGAGCTTGCTATAAACTGAAGAGCTAGCTATAAACTGAAGAGCAATAAACTGAAGAGCTATAAACTGAAGAGCTAGCTTTAAACTGAAGAGCTATAAACTGAAGAGCTAGCTATAAACTGAAGAGCTATAAACTGAAGAGCTATAAACTGAAGAGCTATAAACTGAAGAGCTATAAACTGAAGAGCTATAAACTGAAGAGCTATAAAATGAAGAGCTATAAACTGAAGAGCTAGCTATAAACTGCAGAGCTATAAACTGAAGAGCTAGCTATAAACTGAAGAGCTAGCTATAAACTGAAGAGATAGCTATAAACTGAAGAGCAAGCTATAAACTGAAGAGCAATAAACTGAAGAGCTATAAACTGAAGAGCTAGCTATAAACTGAAGAGCTAGCTATAAACTGAAGAGCTAGCTATAAACTGAAGAGCTAGCTATAAACTGAAGAGCAATAAACTGAAGAGCTATAAACTGAAGAGCTAGCTTTAAACTGAAGAGCTATAAACTGAAGAGCTAGCTTTAAACTGAAGAGCTATAAACTGAAGAGCTATAAACTGAAGAGCTATAAACTGAAGAGCTATAAACTGAAGAGCTATAAACTGAAGAGCTATATTCTTCAGTGCTAAAAGGTTTAAAAAAAAAAGAAACACAGCTTGTTCCCACTTTCTTTATTCTGTACACCGAATACACCAAAAAGCTTGCTATTTATGGTTATTCCCACTTCACGTAAAGCTGAAAGGTTCATCTAAATAGAGGATAACTCTGATTGGAAAAAATGTCACCCACACGACAGATCTTCCATCTCTACTCAAGAGAAAGTGTCCTATCCGGTTTGGGAATCAGAAGACTCGCAGATTCTGCCAAGCTGTGGCGGTGTGTGCCGCAAATTTCCTATATGTCATCGGCTTCTGATTTTTCCTAAAAGTAGCTTTCCTATATTGTGTATAGACGCAAGGTAGCAGAGGTTGGAATAAGAGATTTCCCTCTCCAAGGCTGACGATTCCACCTTACCCTCAAAACAAAGTGTATAGATTTAAGCCATATTTATAAATCAGATTAGGTTACGCATCTTTAACTTGTGGTTCTGCATTAGTATGCGTTATTGCTATTTTTCTTTTTGACTTAATTCGACCAATCTTAATCTAACTTATAAACAAGCACAAAGAAAGCGTTCTAAATATGTTAATTTGTAGTATATGTAGGTCAGACTTTATTAAGTGAAAGCCCTGAGCAGGATTTCCTGATTATGTAACTCACAATGGGTTGAAGTGGCAGATGGCAAGTATGTATTGATGTTACAATAGGATTTGTTGATCAGACAATGCGTTTTGGATGTTCCAATTTCGCCATTCCATTGAAGGTAGATTTAGAACACACAAACAATATCGTCATGCCACAGGCACTTCGTAAAAGCATAAACACAAAACTGAAATCCTTCAAAAATAAACACAAAAACTGAAATCCTTCAAAAATAAACACAAAACTGAAATCCTTCAAAAATAAACACAAAAACTGAAATCCTTCAAAAATAAACACAAAACTGAAATACTTCAAAAATAAACACAAAAACTGAAATCCTTCACAAATAAACACAAAACTGAAATACTTCAAAAATAAACACAAAAACTGAAATCCTTCAAAAATAAATACAAAACTGAAATACTTCAAAAATAAACACAAATCAGAAATCATTCACAAATAAACAAAAAACTGAAATCCTTCAAAAATAAACACAAAACTGAAATCCTTCAAAAATAAATACAAAACTGAAATCCTTCAAAAATAAATACAAAACTGAAATCCTTCAAAAATAAACACAAAACTGAAATCCTTCAAAAATAAACACAAAACTGAAATCCTTCAAAAATAAATACAAAACTGAAATACTTCAAAAATAAACACAAATCAGAAATCATTCACAAATAAACACAAAACTGAAATCCTTCAAAAATAAATACAAAACTGAAATCCTTCAAAAATAAACACAAAACTGAAATCCTTCAAAAATAAACACAAAACTGAAATCCTTCAAAAATAAATACAAAACTGAAATACTTCAAAAATAAACACAAATCAGAAATCATTCACAAATAAACACAAAACTGAAATCCTTCAAAAATAAACACAAAACTGAAATCCTTCAAAAAAAAATACAAAACTGAAATCCTTCAAAAATAAACACAAAACTGAAATCCTTCAAAAAAAAATACAAAACTGAAATCCTTCAAAAATAAACACAAAACTGAAATCCTTCAAAAATAAACACAAAACTGAAATCCTTCACAAATAAACACAAAAACAGAAATCCTTCACAAATAAACACAAAAACTAAAATCCTTCACAAATAAACACAAAAACGGAAATCCTGCAAAAATAAACACAAAAACTGAAATCCTTCAAAAATAAACACAAAACTGAAATACTTCAAAAATAAACACAAATCAGAAATCCTTCACAAATAAACACAAAACTGAAATCCTTCAAAAATAAACACAAAAACTGAAATCCGTCAAAAATAAACACAAAAACGGAAATCCTTCAAAAATAAACACAAAAACTGAAATCCTTCAAAAATAAACACAAATCAGAAATCCTTCACAAATAAACACAAAACTGAAATCCTTCACAAATAAACACAAAACTGAAATCCTTCACAAATAAACACAAAAACTGAAATCCTTCACAAATAAACACAAAAACTGAAATCCTTCACAAATAAACACAAAAACTGAAATCCTTCAAAAATAAACACAAAAACCGAAATCCTTCAAAAATAAACACAAAAACTGAAATCCTTCAAAAATAAATACAAAACTGAAATCCTTCAAATATAAGCACAAAACTGAAATCCTTCAAAAATAAACACAAAACTGAAATCCTTCAAAAATAAATACAAAACATTTATTCTAGAACTTTGAATCACTATGTATAAAAAAAGTAAAATTAAAATACATTTACTGTAGTCGCTGATCCTCGAGAATAAATATTCGCGCCTTTCTCAATCTACTTTTTCCCGCCTTTTTCTGGAACCATCACATTGCCCAATCACTTCTACTTTTTAAAGCTTACGTAAATTCCGTCACCAACGAAACTGAAACACGTGACCTTGCGATGCAAATATTCAATCTAAAAAACTACAGCAAGATCAACATATATAAATAAATTGTTCTGCTTAGTTTGCTTTCTTAATTCTTTCTTCAATAATGGTCAATCTTTGTTCTTTCCGGAGGCGCGGTGGCTGAGCGGTAAAGCGCTTGGCTTCTGAACCGGGGGTCCTGGGTTCGAATCCCGGAGAAGACTGGGATTTTTTATTTCGGTATCCTTGGGCGTCTCTGAGTCTACCCAGCTCTAATGGTGGGGGATAAGGAAAGGCGGTTTGTCGTTGTGCTGGCCACATGACACCCTCGTTAACCGTAGGCCACAGAATCAGATGACCTTTACATCATCTGCCCTTTAGACCACAAGGTCTGAAAGGGGAACTTTTACTTTTTTTCTAATTTCCATTGTAAGTTGCTCAAGCTGATTCTTTGCTCTCTTCCAGTTTCAGGCCAGTGCTCCAGAAAGGTCTTCGAAGCAGACGAATTAGAAGCTATGAACCAAGTCAAAGAAACGGAGACGCAGCTCGCTCAACTAGTGGCCCTGCACAGCAACAATCACACGAAGTTTCTTCATAACACTGAAAAATCCTTTCTCAGGATGTTTCGTTCCTCCACTGGCTTTATGTACGGCGCGTACAGGTTCCTGTTGTCCCGCTATGACGTGAACAATTTCTACACTGCTGGCATCTCTTGCGCTCTCTTCGGAGGTCACCTTCCTGAGATATTCCACATGGAGATGTATAGGTATCTCGTGAAGAACCTGAAGGGAAACGGGCGAATCACGTGCATAATACTGGGAACCACAAAGAGGAACGATAACTTGTGGCGAAACTCTTTCCCGGAGGACGAGGCCATAACCGAGTTCATCAACGGCCAGCCCACCAAACGTAAAGGGTTCACATTTGTGGAGATGCGACGAGACCAGGCGTTTAAAATGGTGGAGAGACGCAGCTTTACAACTTATGACTGCCAACTCATGTGTCAAATACCAAAGTAATCAGTCACTAATATTCCAAACTCTTCTAATGTTTCTCTATATGTGTGTCTTAATGTCTTGTCTTTATGTCTGCCTTTCTTTGAGCGAAAATGATCTCCTCTAATTTAAAAACATAAATAAAAAGAATTAGTTGAAAGTGTTTTGAAGTTTCAAATATTATTATTATTTATAATTGTATAAACATTGTCCGCCGGTGGCCGATTAAAAAACAGTTTATAAGTATAAGGTTGACTAAGGGATAGGTGAAAGTGATATATATATATATTGTTGTAACCCTGCCCTGCACCAGTGCTTGTGGTGCGCACTATTGAACCTGAGATGAACTCCTATTGAAAAATCAGAGCAGGAAGGACTAGTCCTCCCGTAGTGCTCTAGCAAGAAACTTAGCCGTCCGGCGTAGTGCCTCATAGCTACCATACAAGTCGAGTGACTGCACAGGCAGGACCCCTCTTAGCTCGCGGAGCTGGGGACACTCGTACAAGACATGCGACACTGTTTCGACGCTCTCTCCACAGTGACGGCATCGGGAGTCAAAGTTCGTGCGGAACCGGGCAAAGTATGCCCCAATAGGACAGTGTTCCGTTCTGCACTGCGCAATAATTGACTGCTCTGACCTCCTCAGTCGCCACCATGGATCGTCGCGATCTGGGTGACGCATGCGCTGCAAGACACCACGTGCTCTGTCGGATTCCTCCCAGGACCTTAACCACTTCTCATGAATGAGTGCTCGGATAGATTTGTGCCGTTGCTTGTAAGTACGTGCTTTGTGCTTCGAGGTGTGTGGCTGCCAAAGCACCCTCCCTTGCGAGGGCGTCTGCCGTTTCATTGCCCCTCACGCCGCAATGTGAAGGCGCCCACTGCATGAAAACGACAGCTCCAATAGCTCGGCGGATGTTATCTGCGGCGCCGATTGCCTCTTCTATTACGGGCGACCCTCCCCCGCCTCCACCCATAGCTTGGAGACTGGAGCGAAAGTCAGTGACCAGCACCACCGTGGTGGCACTAGTCTCGCGTTGGAGCATTCGGGCCCTAATGGCCTCGAACGCACGAGTTATCCCTGTGAGTTCGGCGTCCAAGGAGCATCCGTCTGGTTCAGTCCGGTCAGGGTAGTCGATAAGGGCCCCATACCCCGACATTATTGAACCAGAATAGGAAGATACTAGGATAGAGGAAAGAACAGTACATCAAGTGATTGTGGAGAGTCTGCAATGTTGGAAACCAAAGAGCCGTCTTTTTGTGCTGCCTGAAGACTGTAGTGGTGACCTGCAGCGAAGCGGGGAAGGCTGTCGTTGGTCCGTATTCAGGTTGCTGGTGAAAGGACTGGGTAGATTTAATAACAATAAAGGCTTTTATGTGTTTGTCCTGGTAAATAAACACACTTATTTATTTACTGTTGAACTTCGTTGAGTTGCCTGCCTTAGATTTACAACAATATATAAAAATGTTTGCGTAATGAGCGTAATCTAATTTGTCAACTTCCGTTTGTAGCACCAAATACATTTCATTATTTGGTAGTCTACAAAAAAATCTTGCATTTGGAAAGGCAATCACAGCAATCTACTCTTTGTTGGAAAGTCAATCACAGCAATCTGCTCTTTGTTGGAAAGTCAATCACAGCAATCTGCTCTTTGTTGGAAAGTCAATCACAGCAATCTGCTCTTTGTTGGAAAATCAATCACAGCAATCTGCTCTTTGTTGGAAAGTCAATCACAGCAATCTGCTCTTTGTTCCCACTTTGAAGATTCCGTCCACGTTCTTTAAGCCATAAAATGAATTAAAAGAAAAAGAAAAGAAAGCGAGAAGAAATACAGTGACGATGCAATGGAATTGAAATAAAACGTGAGAGAATTCAAAGATGGCGGTTGTTGGAGTGCGAGACTTCATATTGGAAGATCACTGTTTAAAGAAAGGAAAAAATGCTTTGGTCCTAATGCGAATGAGCTTAGAACTTTGATACTACCATTATAAAATGTGAAACATCAATTATGTTTGTATTTTTTTTACAAATCTTGTATCTACTCTGTCTGTCTGTCTGTCTGTCTGGCAAAAAGGTTATACACGTGATTTCTCCGACATCCAATTTCAGATAAAGCTAAAATTTTTCACACTTTTTTTTACCTGACAAAACAAGAATCAAAGAAAAAAAGTTAATTAACTATTGGTAATCAATTATTTTGTTCCGTATTGAACAAGGGAAAGTAATTGTACTTGACTAATGTGGTGGTATAAATGAGTTACTTCGCTTTTAAGTTTGAAACTAACAAAACAAAACTATAAAACATTCTGTTAAGCACTTCTTTGGTATAGTGGTTAGTATTTGTGCTTGAGGAGGCTGGAGCCATCAAATCAAATGCAGGTCAGTGAACTTTTAAAGCTATCTCGGTAACCTTCACAAGACACTCACTTCTTTCTCCCCCTACCCAGCCCAAATTAAAAGCATGAAATAGTGCAAAACAAAATGAATTGTTAAAAACATGTCTAATCGCACAGGTTTATTATTGTTTCTTAACACTCTAGATCTATTACAAATCTAATTACATGACTGATCCATACTAATTGATAGATACAACTACACATAATATACGTTTTTTTTTTTGTTTTTACAAAGCTTATATCAACTCACTCGGTCTGGTAAAAAAGTGTGTACACCTTATTTCTCCCACAACCATTCTTGGATCAAGTTAAACTTCGCACAACTATTCATTGACATAGACAAAGCATGAATACATATAAAAATAATTAAACAGAAAAATAATTAGTGGTAATTAATTGTTTTGTTGAATAGCAACAAGGGAAAGTAATACTTTAGTATTCACATATATGACTAAATATGTCGGGTTTAGTCCCATTAAATTATTGTTAATGCTATAGCTCAATCACGCATTCTCTGATCAAGTCCATACTTTAAACAATTATTTATTGCACCTAACAAAACATGAACCAATAAACGAAATGATCAATTAGTCAAATAATTAATTTGTTTGATATCGAGTAAGGAAAATAAGCCTGTACATTATTGGTAGATATAGTATTAAGGACGGAGTTCTACCCCTGAGATATATTTTGCTTGTGTTTAAGTATTATATTTCCTTGTTGAAATGATTCGCTGAGCTAAAATTCTCATTTCTGTACACCGGATGCACCAAAAAGCGTGCTTTGTACAAATGTACCTCCATGACTGAAAATCTTCACTACTCTAACCGTAGTCAACGTTCTATTGCATTTTGACTTTGTTGAATCTTCTCACTTATTCCACTGCTGAAAGAGGTTTTTTTTTTTTTTGTTTTTTTTTTGTAGAATCAAGCACTATTTGTTCCCTTGTTTGATACTAAACAAAATTTAAAAATTACCAATAGTTAACTAACCAATTGGTAAATTTTAAAAATGCATTCGTGCTTTGTCAGGTACTCAAATAATTGTGCAAAGTTTCAATTTGATCCGAGGTTGGGTGTGGGTGTGTACAAAGATTTTATCACACACACAGACCGAGTTGATCTAATATATAAGAGTGCTATTTTTCAATAAAACTTGGCCAAATAGTTTATCATGTTTATTAGATCAACATGTAGATTTATCAATGAAATGAAAGTAAGTTACAGATCTAATTTTAAAATGTGTATTCGTAAAATGATGTAATGTTAAAGGAACAAAAAACACGTTTTGCGCTCATTGATTTAAAAAAAGTCTAATTATTTAATATTATTAGCCAATTTTTTAAAAATCTCAGCCCTGCAAGTTCATGACCTTATGACGCATTGTCGAATTAGCTTAGAATTAAATTGGTTTGATTAGTTAAGATGCGTCTAATTAAGTGAAGAAATCATCGATATTGTGCACCAGTGTGAATGGAAGAGCACCATTAGGCCATTAATTTAGGGCCCTATGGTGTCACTGTCAGGTTCTTATGCCCAGGCAGTGTCTCGCAACTCACACTGTTTGTATGTTGTCTAAATCCTATCAGCCTGGTCCGAGACTATGCGTTATAGAAGGCCTCAACACTGACCTGCAACGTCACAACCTGTGGGCAGTTTAGTCCAATAGCTCATTACCACGTGGTACAGACCTGTGACGTGGCAACAAGCTCTTGGTCTAAACTGCCCACAGATTTACAGGTCAGTTTTCAGGCCTTCTATTAAATTGGTCTCGCTTAGGTACAGTATGTTTCAGTGTTCTTCTTCCACATGAAGTCATAAAATGGTTGGTGACGTAGGTAGGTGACTTAGGTAGGTGACGTAGATAGGTGACGACAAGAAAACAAGAAAATTATTTTTAATTTTTTTTTTAAAACAAAAAAGACTATACCTCCATTGTTAAACTTCAAGTATAATAAATAAATTTTAAAAAATAATTCAATTAATGTTTTGTTTCAATTCTAACCCGTGACACCTTCAGTAAAGTTCAGTTCCTCTTTCACGCCTTGCGATCTATAGAGCAGATGATGTAATCTGTTTCTGTGGCCAACGGTTTATGAGGGTGTCATGCGCCCAGCACAACGACCAACCGCTTTTACTTTCCCCAACTAATGTCAGGTAACTATTAGAGCTGGGTGGACTCAGAGGTGCCCAAAGATCCCGAAATAAAAAAAATCCAAGTCTTCAGCAGGATTCGAACCCAGGATACCGGTTCGGAAGCTAAGCGATTTACCGCTCTGCCACTGCGCTTTAGTTACACCATCCGCTGCAAGAAAATACACATTATCTCTGCCAGCGAAGAAGGCGTAGTATTGTGATTATTTCTTGGTATGTTCATCTAGATTTAACACTCGACCTAAATTTTTAATATAGAACTCTTAATATCTGGTCTAGATTTACAACCAGATCTATATTAGATTTACGTAAAAATATAAGTAACTTTAAATTAACTCTGTTGTACGGTAATACGAATGATATATATATAAATATATATTTATCTGCCGAGTATTGTTAGTAGGCGTATAAACTATAGGCCTACGTGCGTATCAGATATCATGATAATATATATATAAGTTATTATTAATGTTATGCGAGGCTATGTAATATAACTACTCAAACATAACAAAAAACAATGAGGCTTTGATTTACTTGTGAACATTGTATAGATATTTTTACGAATGTTTAATGACTTTTATAAATATGTAGCCTAAACTACAAAATGAGAACCCTATATAATATTTATATATTTATATTAATATATATATATATTGTATACAAAGAACAAAAGGAAGGCCAATTCTAGATATTTTTTTGTCTGCAAAAGAGACTATAACTCAACAGCAAATAAATCTGACTAGATCAAGAAGTCATTGTCAGCTGTGTCGTCTGAAACAACTTTTCTTAACGCACTGTATACAAAATCGGATAAGAAAAAATATGTCTGAAGAAGTCACGGTGACTGCCCAAATGACCAGGAAAGCCACGCCTCCAAAGCCAATGACCTTGCTGGACGGTCTGTCATCCCACATGCAGTTCTGCCTCATCCTGTAGGTCAGCGTGTCCTCGAAATGGACCAGAAGCTGTCCTATGATAGAGTTCAAGAGAGAGTCGACTTCGTCCTTGGAGAGGTTCATGGGAATTCCCAGAGGGTAGCAGACGACGCTTGTTGGTGCTGCTGCTTCTGTCGATGAAGTGCTCGTGGTCTCCGCGATCGTGCTGGCCGGGAAGCCAGAGTTAGTTGCCCTTGTGGTGGTCTTGGTGACATCAGACGAAAGAGAGACGGAAGTCGTCATCTGAGCAGCAGAGGATGTCGTCATTTGGGCAGCAGCGGATGTCGTCATTTTGGCAGCAGTGGATGTCGTCATTTGAGCAGAAGTGGATGTCGTCAATTCTGGCAGCAGTGGATTCCGGAACGGATCATCGTCAGATAGGTCAAGGTACTTCAAGGCAGGAAACGACCACTGTTTGAAAATAAAAGAAACTCTCAAAAGGTTGAATCGAACATGAAATTTCAGTATTATGCTCTAAAAAACAAAAAAGGAAACAAACATTTAAAGTCTAAAGCGATGCTAGAGCCTCTTCATTGGTCAAGTTTGGTTTATTATAACAAGAAACTGAAAGTAAAAAAATAAACTTATAATGAGCAAACAATAAACTATAATGGATTCAGAAATTAACAACTAATGAGGCAACATTAAAATAAAATTTAACCCACAGACCTATATACAGTATATCTAGAATGGACATGGAGATCATTAAACACTCAAAAAAATGTGAAAAACTTTTAAAAAAGAGGAAACTAAGCCTTGTTTTTTTTTTTTTGTAAAGAAATTAGAAGTAAAGATTGTTTTCAACACTAACCTATGTAACATATAATTTAATGTATAGATCTATATCTAGTATTGTAACAGCTAAAATAAGATCACTCTCGTCTCATAATTATTTTTTTGCATAAAAACAAAATCAATCTATTTAAATGTACATTAGATGACTAAAATCAATGAATTATTTCAATATTGCTTGTGTTGTTAGAAACTAACAGGGAATGGCTCCATTTCATGAATTTACGTGAATATATATAGTTCTGTGATTAATACATAACAATCTCTATATATTGGTCAGTGATCTGATCAATCGAGGATAAGAATTAGTTTCGTTTTCCAGTCTAGATATAATATATATAGGTCTGTGATTTAATCCATAATAAATTGACTTCTACTAGATATTAGAATAGGGTTTTCTTTCTGTAAGAATGCTACTTAAGTCGGATGAACATTTAACTTCATAGTTTTATTTCGTTCCAGTCTTTCTTTTTAATTAATGAAGAATAAAAAACACTTGATATTGATAAGAAAACTTAATTTTTATTTCTCTGGACCGACACAACAGAAATACTGTGACATAATAAGAGATTAAGTGTCTGTCTATTTTTTGAAAACTATTTTACACACAGAGTCTAGTGTTGACATCAACTGAGAAATGGGATGTTCACTTCTATAGCATCTTGGTTTTAAAACAAACAGTTATAACAAGGGAAATAAATACCATTGACTAGGGACAAAAGGGCATCAATCAATGTATGAACACTTTTTAATGTATATATTTGTTAAGACTATCACGTGAGTATGTTTAGGACGAAATAAACTTTTTTTTTCAGCTTTAGCGCCTCCCTCCTTTCTCCCCACCCCCAACACACACACACATACACAGAGAGAGAGAGAGAGAGAGAGAGAGACAAAGACAGACAGAGACAGAGAGAGAGAGAGAGACAAAGACAGACAGAGACAGAGAGAGAGAGAGAGACAAAGACAGACAGAGACAGAGAGAGAGAGAGAGACAAAGACAGACAGAGACAGAGAGAGAGAGAGAGACAAAGACAGACAGAGACAGAGAGAGAGAGAGACAAAGACAGACAGAGACAGAGAGAGAGAGAGACAAAGACAGACAGAGACAGAGAGAGAGAGTTATCCAAACCACTACGACCCTCAGGCATATTCCCTGTGTTAATGTTATTCCCTGTGTTAATGTTATTCCCTGTGTTAATGTTATTCCCTGTGTTAATGTTATTCCCTGTGTTAATGTTATTCCCTGTGTTAATGTTATTCCCTGTGTTAATGTTATTCCCTGTGTTAATGTTATTCCCTGTGTTAATATTATTCCCTGTGTTAATGTTATTCCCTGTGTTAATGTTATTCCCTGTGTTAATGTTATTCCCTGTGTTAATATTATTCCCTGTGTTAATGTTATTCCCTGTGTTAATGTTATTCCCTGTGTTAATATTATTCCCTGTGTTAATGTTATTCCCTGTGTTAATGTTATTCCCTGTGTTAATGTTATTCCCTGTGTTAATATTATTCCCTGTGTTAATGTTATTCCCTGTGTTAATGTTATTCCCTGTGTTAATGTTATTCCCTGTGTTAATATTATTCCCTGTGTTAATATTATTCCCTGTGTTAATATTATTCCCTGTGTTAATATTATTCCCTGTGTTAATATTATTCCCTGTGTTAATATTATTCCCTGTGTTAATAAGTGCCCCCTCCCCGTTTTCAGACCTTGCGATCTATGGGGGCAGATGATCGTCTGTTTACACAGACGCCGGTAAACGAAAATGTCACGTGGATAATTATAATAATTAATACTAATAATTTAATTTATAGAGCGCTGTTAACAAACAAATTGTAGGCTCAAGGCGCTGTAATAACATTACACACATAAACACGAGAGCTAAAATGATAAACTAATGACAAAAAAAGTTTTAAACAGGTAGGTCTTAATGTTCTTCTTGAAAGTAATGTAGCATATAGTCTGTCTGAGATCAATGGGGAGTGAGTTCCAAACCTTCAGAAGCCAAGCGCTATGTCATTCAGCCCTTTCCCTCCGGTTGCAATACTTTTAACCAGATTTCGACTAAAAAAAACCCACAATGTCCACTTACGTGAAGCGGCAGCCTGTTCGTGATGGACTCCACTGATCCCACGGCGTGGCAGAACTCTAAAGAAGAGCTTGCTACTGTCTGGGAGACGTATGCTGCAAACACAACGCTTGCGTTTCTGAAGCCGAGGTGATGCAAACCTTGAGAGAGGGTAATGTTACACCCTGTTAGCGACGCCCCTGGAGAAGAAAGGCAGTGAATCAATACAATGTCATTGCCATGTATCTCGACTGAAAAAAAAACATGAGCATGTCTTATGGAGATTGTGTGGCTGTATTAGCCGATGTATTCTGGTGTAATTACGAGTGTTTCTTAAGTCAGATGAAGGCAAAAAAAAAACAAGATTACAAAGAGAGTTTGTGTTACACAAACTCAGAGGCGGCCCCCGTCGAAGTCGGATCCCTGTCGGATCTGCATATTCGCAAATAATATTCAAGAAGTGATTTAATTTTGATGTAAAATGTTTTACACGTTTCGGATGTTCCTTCAGAGTTGAAGATAATTACTTCCTAGTCCAAACCTCCCGCATAACGACGGGGGATGGGAGCGGGCAGGGTTTGAACCCTGGGCCATCCATAAATCTGAAGGACAGTCCAGCGCGCAAACCGCACGACCAGGCAGCCATCCGATGGTCAAAAGTAATAATGTTTCAAGTTTCAAAGATTCATTTGCCGTAAATTTAAATTTAAATTTAATAAAAAAAATAGTAGATTAGTTTTAGTATATTAAAACATTACAATATTGATCAAAACGTTTGGAAATGAAAATCTACACTTTTTTTTTTACACTTTAAGTTTAGAAATTGAAATTCTACATCTTAATCTAGTCTATTTTAGTCTAAACTAGATCTAGAAATTCTAGATCTAGACTCTAAAATAATTTTAATTAGAATATAAATCCAGATCTAGATATACTGTAATAAAAATCTAGATCTAGTTTAAAAAATCTAGATTAGATCTAAATCAAGATATCATTCCTTTTTTAAACGCGAGTCACATAACGAGGCTTAATAAACATTACTATACCGAGTTCTTTTTTCATTTCATTTGAAGAATTAATTCCATATAACGTCAGAGGGAAAAAAAAACACTACGTCACACGGCCTAGCTAGACTAAAAATCGCCTTCATCTATAAGAGCCATTTATCGAGTGTTCATAGACTTTGGTGCACCGAGTGCGTTCTTTAAGCATTTCATTTAAAGAATTCATTCCATATGACGTCAAAGGAAAAAAAACACTACGTCACACGGCCTAGCTAGAATAAAAATCGCCTTCATCATTACGAGCCTTTTATCGAGTGTTCATAGACATTGGTGCACCGAGTGCGTTCTTTTAGCATTTCATTTAAAGAATTCATTCCATATGACGTCAAAGGAAAAAAAACACTACGTCACAAGGCCTAGCTAGACTAAAAATCACCTTTATCAACACGAGCCATTTCTCGAGTGTTCATAGACATTGGTGCACCAAGTGCGTTCTTTTAGCATTTCATTTAAAGAATTCATTCCATGTGACGTCAAAGGAAAAAAAAAACACTACGTCACACGGCTTAGTTAGACTAAAATATGTTTTCATTAATACAATCAATTTTTTCGAGGGTTAATAGACATTGGTGCACCGAGTGCGTTCTTTTAACATTACATTTAAAGAGTCCATTCATATGACGTCAAAGAAAAAAAATTCCATTACCTCACAATAGGCTAGTACCGGTACCATAAAAAAAAATGTCTTTATTTACACGAGATATTTAACGAGGGTTCATAGACATTGGTGCACTGAGTTCTAATAGATATTATTTAAAAAGGATCAAAGCCACATTATTTTTGCGTTTTGTCTGTCAGTCGGTCTGTCCGTTATCTTGATATAAAAAAAAACAACTAAAAGTTATTAAAAATTGATTAACCTTTATTTTACGTTTCAAAACATCGCAATAATTTTTAGGTATGAACACAATTGAAAAGTTTATATAATAGATTGTTCCGGATGTTTGTATAAATAGTAAAAGAAAAAGAGAATTTCAGATAAATGTAATACCGTTAATTAAATTTTTTGGATGGTCTCGTATAAAAATTAGATGTACTACAGCCACGTGGAGAGATTTTCATACCTTACTTTGGTGTTTGGATTCTGTTTTCCTTAAAAATCGGAACATAATATTAACGATAATTAGATTTTTTAATGTTTTAGGTAGAAAGTTAAATGTACTGTAAGAGAGTAGTGAGTTAAAATATTTTTCATAAAAATCCGTAAAAACATTATTTCGTAAATGAGAAGATTATTTGTTTATTAATTAGAAGAGGGAGTTCAAACAATTATTTGGCGTTAGTAGATTTTTAAATAAATTCGGAAATTTCTGGCGACGATTTGTAAGAAACAAAATCCGGAAATTTCTTTATCGATTATAAAACTTCTATGTTATGTTTTACAAGAAAATTAAATGTCTAAAAAGTAATTTTCAGTAATCAATTCTAGTAAATTACTTTTTTTAAAAGCCTTATGCGATTTTAAACAATCATTAGGCATAATTCATGTTTTATAAAACAATATCCGGAACATTTTTACACTTAATGAAATATAAGTCAGTATAGAGATTATGATTTAGCATTAATATGCTATTTACATAAAAAACGGAACAACATATTATTGATAATGTGTTTTTGCAACGTTTAAGCATGGAAATTGAATGTAATATAAGTTAGAAGAGCAAACAAACATTTGTTGGCGTTGATTAGTTTTGCACACAAAAATCCGGAACAATCAATTTTAGATACTTAAAACTATTGAGATGTTATGGGAGGAACATTAAAGGGTAAATCAGATTTTCAATAGCTTTTAGAGTTCTAGTTTTTTAAATCTAATCGTGACGGACAGACCGACCAACAGACAAAACGCACAAAAATAAGCTTCTTTTATTCGGATGGGGGCACTAAACAAAAAATAAATAAAATCTGATTTTTAAAAAAAGTTTAAGGAATTGGTTTAGCACCTGATCATGTTGCGACGTTACGCTACTGCAAGAAAATCGCTGCATAAAAAGTCCATTTAAAAAAATGTGCGTGATATTTACATACAAAGTGCATTATTAGCCTTTATAAACAAACAGAAATATTTTCTTTTAATTTTAGCAACTAGTTGACCAGAAAAAACGTCTTTAACTATTATTTGTATTTGTTGTAAACATTTCCTGTACATTTTAAAAATATATTTGACTTAGTGATACTGAAAATACACAAAAATTGTCCATCTTTGTTAGCATATTGTAACATTGCCTCCCTTACATTTACGTAATTGTTTTAGAATTGGTGTATTTTTATGAAAAAATCGCTTGCATAATTAATTTTATAAATTAAACGGTTTGCTTTTAGAAAACCAAAAGTAGCCGTTGCACCTAAACTTTTCAAGCCGGATTTAATGATGAAATACTATTTTTCATATCTCTTCTAGTTTTCGAGATCTGAGTGTGACAGACGGACAGACGGACAGACGGACATTTTGCACAAACCTAATAGCGGCATTTTCCCCTTACGGGGGCCGCTAAAAAGTGGATGAACCGCTGATGAAAGTCAAGGCTGTAGGAGACGAAATGATGTGTTTTCTTGTAACTTTAATGTGATTTCTATTTGCTTTAATTTGTTTAGTACTTATTGTTACACTTTTTTGTAACATATACATCTTCTTTTGGAATTGAAAGCTGTGTATAAAAAATTCTATGGAATTGAAAGCTGTATATAAATAATTCTTTGGAATTGAGAGCTGTATATAAATAATTCTTTGGAATTGAAAGCTGTATATAAATAATTCTTTGGAATTGAAAGCTGTATATAAATAATTCTTTGGAATTGAAAGCTGTATATAAATAATTCTTTGGAATTGAGAGCTGTATATAAATAATTCTTTGGAATTGAAAGCTGTATATAAATAATTCTTTGGAATTGAAAGCTGTATATAAATAATTCTTTGGAATTGAAAGCTGTATATAAATAATTCTTTGGAATTGAAAGCTGTATATAAATAATTCTTTAGAATTGAAAGCTGTATATAAATAATTCTTTGGAATTGAAAGCTGTATATAAATAATTCTTTGGAATTGAAAGCTGTATATAGATAATTCTTTAGAATTGAAAGCTGTATATAAATAATTCTTTGGAATTGAAAGCTGTATATAAATAATTCTTTAGAATTGAAAGCTGTATATAAATAATTCTTTGGAATTGAAAGCTGTATATAAATAATTCTTTAGAATTGAAAGCTGTATATAAATAATTCTTTAGAATTGAAAGCTGTATATAAATAATTCTTTAGAATTGAAAGCTGTATATAAATAATTCTTTGGAATTGAAAGCTGTATATAAATAATTCTTTGGAATTGAGAGCTGTATATAAATAATTCTTTGGAATTGAAAGCTGTATATAAATAATTCTTTGGAATTGAAAGCTGTATATAAATAATTCTTTGGAATTGAAAGCTGTATATAAATAATTCTTTAGAATTGAAAGCTGTATATAAATAATTCTTTGGAATTGAAAGCTGTATATAAATAATTCTTTGGAATTGAAAGCTGTATATAAATAATTCTTTGGAATTGAAAGCTGTATATAAATAATTCTTTAGAATTGAAAGCTGTATATAAATAATTCTTTAGAATTGAAAGCTGTATATAAATAATTCTTTAGAATTGAAAGCTGTATATAAATAATTCTTTGGAATTGAAAGCTGTATATAAATAATTCTTTAGAATTGAAAGCTGTATATAAATAATTCTTTGGAATTGAAAGCTGTATATAAATAATTCTTTGGAATTGAGAGCTGTATATAGATAATTCTTTAGAATTGAAAGCTGTATATAAATAATTCTTTGGAATTGAAAGCTGTATATAAATAATTCTTTGGAATTGAGAGCTGTATATAAATAATTCTTTGGAATTGAAAGCTGTATATAAATAATTCTTTGGAATTGAGAGCTGTATATAGATAATTCCCTGGAATTGAAAGCTGTATATAAATAAATAAAGGTTTAAGTTCACTTTTGGTTTAAACAAGATATTTGTTTAGATTTTTAATCTAGTTCTGTTAAAAAAACAATAACACGCCTAGAAAGGTTTAGTTGGACTAACTATCTGGAGTTACAACTTAACAATACCAGTTTGACTTACTATCAAATTTAGTTACAGTTACAACTTTAACAGTTGAGCTAGCTATCTGGAGTTACAGTAAAAAAAAATCAACTTAACACTTGGGCTAGCTATCTGGAATTTCAAATTGACAATCAGTTGGACTAGCTTTATTTAGATACAACTCAACAATCAACTTATCAATTTGGCTAGCTGTCTGAAGCTACAACTCAACAATCAACTTATCAATTTGACTAGCTGTCTGAAGCTACAACTCAACAATAAACCTATCAACAACATATATCTTAGTAGCTACCTCTAATCCTAAAGTTATCAGGTACCTTGAATAACTACACAGTATCCAAGGTCAAAGCTGAAGCCATTGACGGTAAACGATTGTCTCTGGTCAGTTGGCAGGACAATGTGTATAGTCTGCCCAGCCTCTGCCACGTAGACGTCATAGTTACTTTTCCACAAGGTGTCCGGCAGCAGTGAGGTCACGCAGGCTCCACTTCCGGACAGCCTCGTGACGTGAAACGGCTGCTGCGACTCACTCTCGAAGAAAATAAACCCATCTGTCGGAAGTATCAAATCTGAGAAAAACCCAGCTTTTGAGAGATGAATTGTCTCCGTTTGGTTTGTGTATATCTACGGAGAAAATACAAGAATGAACACTCATAACTAAATAGGGCTAAATAAGTTGTCAAATTTGTTAATACAGACAAACTTCCAAGAAAGGCGTTATAAAAGAATGATATATATATATATATAATTATTTCTTTTACCTGACAACACAAAAATCAATTTAAAAAAACAAACGATTAGTTAATTAACTATTATTATTATTTTGTTTTTGATCTCAACAAGGGAAAGAAAATTGTACGTGACTAAAGTGATGGTATAAGCAAAAAAAAGGCGCCTTCACAGGTTGCCGCTCTAGATTGAAATAAACAATATATATGTCACGTACACTGTATCTATATTTAGCAACAGTCTATTAGCTTGTCGGCACAAGTTTAGTTAGCTCGGGGAAAACCAGGCATGCATTTACTTTCAGTTTCAGAATGTATATGATTGGCTTCGAAATGTTAATTGTTGTATGTTGAGCTGCATTTATTGGTTAATCTTGCAGAGTAAAGTTGTTGATCACGTGATTACGCTCTAGTACCCGGGCAAGATCCAAAATCGCATCAGTCTTGTTTTGGAACGTGTTAGTGATAACATCATGTTTTGTATGGAACGTGAAATAGAGAACATGTACCTTTTGTATTAGAACTAAGTGTAGATCAGTTATTCTATTCAAGTACATTTAACCATTGTAATTATTTGTGAATAGCTTTTTCAAGTTCTGAATTAAAGTAATTGTTTTTAGACGAAGAGTAGTTTCTCCATTGAATACAATAAAATACTTAGATCGTATTGTCAAATAGTAACTCCTAGATCTAGATGATCCTTTTATCAACTGACAACTTTACAATCCTCGGCAATTACGATCATTGATGGTGTGATACAGATCAAGATAATCTACAACGTGACATCCATTTTAGCATCTTCATAGATCTTGACATCTGACATCCACAATTGATAGATTGTAACGTCAGGCACCATTGATTGAACGTGACAATATAATTATACAATCTTCTCAAGCCATAAGTACCTCACAAGCAGAGTGGTTATCACGTCGGCCTGAGGAGGCGTGAGCCACGATTTTGAATTCAGGCCCCCTCCCCCATTTTATTGTAAATGCTTTTAAAAACCGATTACTGTAAAATAAACCCAGATATTCCCTTCTTTCTCCCCCACCCCCTCCCCCATTTTCCCAACTGGTCCAGACAAGTGATAAGATCAAAGCGTATTGAGAAACCTAAAATGAAATAACGCTAAATTAATACAATTGGTACACATATAATTAATCGCAAGGATTTATTGCTGTTGGTCTAGATCAAATTTAATGACATGACTGATCCAGACTAATTAATATTAAGTACACTTCGAATAAGCTTTGTTTTGTTTTTTTAAAGTATTTTTTTAAATTGTTTTTCTTGTTTCACACAGGAATTCCCAACAATTTTAATTTAGCTGTCCGCAAGACTGATGTCCAAAATACTAGAGTGTGCTAAAAAATTCCACAATTCAAAATCCCAAAATCTTCACTGAGATTCGACGACCCCCCCCCCCCACCCCCTTCGGCTTGGAAGTCTCCTCCTCCAAATCCAGAATTTAGTCGAATAAAAAAAAATTCGACAATACAACATCAAAAAAAAAAAAGACTCACTTTGATGTTCGTATTATCGTACAGACATAAGAAGCGATACTTTGCGAATTGAGACGGTCCCAGGGGAGGCCCTGAAGGAAAGGACACATACTGGCTGGTCAAACTGTCCACTGGGATAGCCATGTCCACGTTACTATCCAAGCTGATCTGTGCAAAAAAAAAATTTATTTTTTTAAAATTTGTATGTTAAAATTTTGAGTTACTGTTTCCCTCTATAAAGGTGACGCCCTGTCCTCGGTTACATAGTACTGATGTTGATTATCTCAGCCGAAGGGAAGTTAATTGCACACATTGCATACTGAAGCTCTGAATTTAGCCAAGAAGATTGGCAGATTTTTTTTTAGTCAGGGGGCAGTACTATCGCAGAGTTACCTAAATCAATAGAAATTGTGTCGCAAATGATGATAATACTAAGAAGAAGAAGAAGAAGAAAGTTCTATTTCACAATGTTTGTATGCATGCCCTTTATTGGTTATTAAAGTCACATTTCTTATTCCATATACTGTACAAAAAATAATCCCTAGTGCTTTCGGTATCATGTAACGTCTTGAATAGGTGTACCTATACTACTGGAATAATTAAGTAGTGGTCACCACGTGAATTTATCTCTATTAAAAAAACAAGCAAAGTGGTCCGTTAAGGGAAGAGTTCAGGAAACACTGACACTGACCTGACTTTGCCAGGAACGCGAACATCTTAGCAAAGTTTCAAGTCTTTAATTGACGTTATGACTAGACTGGCTATGGATACTCGTCAGACGTAGTTATAACGTCTGTAAATTATAAGATAATAGTTCTTTCTTTCTAAACAGAAGTAGTGAGAGAATGGAGTCCAGCACTTTGAATTCTCTCTTTCTTATCTTATCTTATAAAATACAGACGTTACTTCAAAAAAGATAAGATTATTACGTCCTACGCGTGTTCCTAAGCCAATCTAGCCCACTAGCGGATCCAGAACTTTGGAGTGGGGGGGGCGATTTTTTTCCAAACCCTAACCCTAACGCCCAGTAAACCCTAACCCTAACCCTATTCATAAACGTGCGTACAGCACACAGCCTATATAAGAATAAATAAGCAGTATTTCTCAGTATTTTCATGCATTCTTCACTGCAGAAACGCATTCTCCTGACATCTACAGCTCTTTATCCATCAGTGGAGTTCGGGGCGAAGCCCCTACGCCAAAAAGCGTTTTCTTGCATTTTTCACTGCAGAAACGCCTGCTCCTGACATCTACAGCTCACTATTCATCAGTGAGTTTCGGGGCGTAGCCCCGACGCATAAAGCGTTTTCATGCATTCTTCACTGAAGAAACGCATTCTCCTGACATCTACAGCTCTATATCCATCAGTGAAGTTCGGGGCGAAGCCCCGACGCCAAAAAGCGTTTTCTTGCATTTTTCACTGCAGAAACGCCTGCTTCTGACATCTACAGCTCTTTATTAATCAGTGGAGTTCGGGGCGAAGCCCCGACGCCAAAAGCGTTTTCTTGCATTTTTCACTGCAGAAACGCCAGCTCCTGACAACTACAGCTCACTATTTATCAGTGATTTTCGGGGCGTAGCCCCGACGCATAAAGCGTTTTCATGCATTCTTCACTGAAGAAACGCATTCTCCTGACATCTACAGCTCTTTATCCATCAGTGGAGTTCGGGGCGACGCCAAAAAGCGTTTTCTTGCATTTTTCACTGCAGAAACGCCTGCTCCTGACAACTACAGCTCACTATTCATCAGTGATTTTCGGGGCCTAGCCCCGACGCATAAAGCGTTTTCATGCATTCTTCACTGAAGAAACGCATTCTCCTGACATCTACAGCTCATTATTAATCAGTGGAGTTCGGGGCGAAGCCCCGACGCCAAAAAGCGTTTTCTTGCATTTTTCACTGCAGAAACGCCTGCTCCTGACATCTACAGCTCACTATTCATCAGTGAGTTTCGGGGCGTAGCCCCGACGCATAAAGCGTTTTCATGCATTCTTCACTGCAGAAACGCCTGCTTCTGACATCTACAGCTCTTTATCAATCAGTGGAGTTCGGGGCGAAGCCCCGACGCCAAAAGCGTTTTCTTGAATTTTTACTGCAGAAACGCCTGCTCCTGACAACTACAGCTCACTATTCATCAGTGATTTTCGGGGCGTAGCCCCGACGCATAAAGCGTTTTCATGCATTCTTCACTGAAGAAACGCATTCTCCTGACATCTACAGCTCATTATTAATCAGTGGAGTTCGGGGCGAAGCCCCGACTCCAAACAGCGTTTTCTTGCATTTTTCACTGCAGAAACGCCTGCTCCTGACAACTACAGCTCACTATTCATCATGGATTTTCGGGGCGAAGCCCCGACGCTAAAAGCGTTTTCTTGCATTCTTCGCTGAAGAAACACATTCTCCTTACCTAAAGCTCATTATTCATCCTATTAAAAAAGGACCTTTTGAATAATATTGTACTTGAAAAATATTCTAATTTGAATGTATACGCCCTTAATACATTGCAAATAAAACCGATTTGTTCCTTGAAAAGAGCAGATACCCCACATATTCTGATTAAGGCTTTGAGGATCGCCGCCGAAAAAAAATTCGATAAAAATATTCAATAAAATTCAAGCATAAATTGTGAGTTGTAGTCCCAAATTTAACTAGAAAAATATTAGATTGAGTAGAGGTTGGACAAAAGGCTACTCATCTCAATCGTGACTCTTATACTGAAAATTTTTGTTTGAATTCTAACTTTTCCAAAGCAAAGTCTTTCTTAAAATAATTATGATAAATTCATGTGAAGTTACATAAACTCTGTCTGGAAATGGGAGGGGCGGTAGAATGAAAACGATTTATCCTCGCTCCTTTTTATAATTTCTGCTAATGATTGCATTTGGCATTAAAGAATAAGGGTGGGGCCACTCGATACGAGAATTTAATTTATAGCATATATAAATTATATTAGTGGCTGATTTTTTTTTTACATTTTGTAATTTCTTAACTATAATACAAAAAGAAAAATTATTGCTTTGTCCGAGGAGGGAAAGGAGATGGCATGTATCGCCCCTTCCACCTTTTTCCTTTTATATTTACTAATCATAAAATTTGAGATTAGAGTGTGGTGCGACATAATATACAAATGGTTTCACATATCAATTATATAGAAATTCAACTATTTTTGTTCACAAACTATGATTCCTCCATAAAAATATGACCGCCCCCCCCCCACTCAGAGGGCTAGAGCGGGGAGGGCAGTACATGCAATCGCCCCCCCCCCCCCCTTACCCCACCGAATCGGCCAAGATACCTGAAGGAGAGCGACATAATATCAAATTTATATATCAATGCAACTAATCTTGCTCACAAACTATGATTTCTCCATAAAAGTAGGATCGCCCCCCCCCCACACACACACACCAATCGGACAACAGGGGAACGACATAATATAAAGATCGGTTAAAATATCAATAACAAGTTTTAATCATATAGATATTTAATTGATTCTTTTGGCAAGCTGTGATTTCTACAAATAAATTGGACCGCCCCCCCCACTCAAAAGTTTATGGTTGGGGGGGGGGGGCGGATTGATGCTATCGCCCCCTCCCGACCCCACCTAATCGGCCAACATACTAGAGGGGGGGGCGAAATAATCTAAAAATAGTTTGAAATATAAATAATTAGTATATATTATTAACATAAGTAATAAATTCGTATACAAATTGTGTGACTTCTATACTAAAATTCGTCCGCCCCCCCCCCTTCGGGGGGGGGGGTCGGCCGAGTGGGGGGGGGCGATCGCCCCTACCGCCCCCCCCCTGGATCCGCCAGTGATCTAGCCATGCATGACTTAAATTCTGCCAAGCCATTGGTTTTCCTGGCTGACTCAGGCAACCTATTCCATGCTGTAATAGCACCAGGAGAGAAGGAGCATTTGTACAAATTTGTCCTAGCACATGAAACAAGGAATATGCCTTTATCTTCGAGTCTTTCTGAGTATTTTATTAAATTTTGTTTCTGTATTAGAAGATTGTGATTCAGTGTTTTATGTATAATTGCTACTTTTTTTTCCAAATTCTTCTATCCTGAAGGCTTTCGAAATATATTGATTTTTCTAAAGGTGTTACTATAGTCTAATGTGAATATTCGTTTGTTATGAATCTCACTGCTCTATTTTGTGTCTGTTCCAGTTTCTTAATTCTTTCTTAAGTTAAGGGGTCCCAAACCGAGAAGGCATATTCTATTATTGGCCTAACCAAAGTTAAATATTAGTTATATTTCCTTATTTGATGTGTAGAAATATCTTACAATGGTTAACTCCCGTTTCAATGGTTAGCTCCCCTTACAATGGTTAATTCTCCTTCAATGTTCAACTTACACTGTGACTGTTGCTGTTTCCCAAATAGACGGCGACACTTTTTGTACAATAGACAAACGTCCCACTAAAATCCTCATCAGATATCAACTGAACACTTTGCAGACTCTTCAAAGTCAACTTCAAAGATCGGATTTGCCTAAGTAACAAAGAGAATATTGTACAACTCCCTAAAACAGCCTTATAGATTAATCGCTAATAAAAGTTTAGAAAAATGAAAACAATAAATTATGCTAAAATAAAGAAAAAGTACGTGAAAATATTTCATTGTCCCTTAGAGACTCCTATTTTTTTTTAAATACTAATTTTTATTTCTTTATTTATTTAGTAGCAACAGCTGAAGAAGCAGGGGCTGCAACCTTATTGCGGGGCTATGGGGCAGTGCATTCACGGAAACCATTCCTAAATCGTCTAAATACAACTTTGAGATGTCTCATCCTGCCTGTGCCTGTAGTCTTTCTCCTTTCAGCTTTCTTTGACCAATTGTAATGCCATGGGCGAGGACCTGGATAAGCACACCTAGGGCATGTTTTGTTCTGAATGTGAAGGACTCTCTGTCCACACCTTCCGGTTTTGTTGTGCCGTTTACCAAAACTTGATGTACCCTTGGTCATTTTGTTCGACCGGAAGAACCAAAAGAAAGAAACTCCTATTTTAGGAAACCTCAGAATTTGCGCCATTCACTTTTAGCGTTATCATCATAGGAATCCTTGGGCCTGAGGCCTCTTTTCTTTGCCTCTTTTTTGGGCCCTTTTGCCTCTTTTGTGGGCTTTTTTAAAAAATGTTTTTAAAAAGTTTTTTATTTGTAAGTTCTCATAATTCACAAGTATTAAATCATAAACAATTGAAAAGTGATTAACCTAAAAATATAATAATAATAATAGAAATACTATTTAATATCAAAGACATACTACCTAACAATTGAAACCACCAGAGACAGAAAAATGACATACCCCAGAACAATCAACACAATATCGAATATCCCTGACCCCCAACACCCCATTTCTGGAATACTGCCTGAGTATTGTACAAGCATATGAAAATCAAACTAGATAATTCTCTACCCTAAAATCAATAATTTTTCTAAATGTCAATTCTAAGTGATTAGGATCAAACACTTTATTATTATGTAGCCCAAACAAGAGTTCGTGCTTTATCATGGTACTAGCCTGGCATTACCCGAGGCCTGCGGGTCTAAGTTTGTGTTCACTAATGTAGTGGATTGGATTTAGATGTATGTTAAACTTAGCTAATGATCCTTTCACGTTATTTCTCTTTCGCTACGAAAATAAAATTAGGTTTGCGAAAATGGGTTTACCCGAAGTCGATACATTCATATCTATTAAAAACGAAAAGAGCGATAGCTTTGTTAAATGAATGGAATTATAAAGTGAACAATTAAACAAAATAATTTTTAGTACGGGATTCATGAATGAATATAGATCTAGGCCTATCTCAACTCGGCTTCGCAGCTTTCGTAAACGAATGTAGTCTCTTAAAAATGCTTTAGAAAACCAAATTTTAATGTTTATTTGATCAAAATATGAAATGAATGGACTATAATTAGTATGTTCATGTGTTAATGTATAAAACTATCTGTGCGAAGAGAAGTTTTATCATCTTAGTGTTGAATTAGAGTTTTAGATCTAGGGATGGGATTATAAGGTAAACAATTAAACGAATTAATTTTTAGTACGCGATTCATTACGGTATTGTCTAATGAAAGAATGTTCGTCAGGAAATCTGTAGTCACAGATATAAGGAACTAATTTATGTAAAAAATGCTTTTGAAACACAAAATTGAAGGTTACTTTTATTATATAATGAAATCAATGGATCTTCTTTTGTATTTGCATGTGTCAAAGTAAAAAACTATCTGCGCAAAGTGTATTTCTTAAAATTAGATCTAGGTCTAAATCCTTTCGATCTTTTCTCATGTCAACATTGTAGACATGGCCTAGATCCATAAAATACTATAGCTGTAATAGAGTCGGACAACTTTATTTTTTTTAGGGTCTTAAGTTTGTTTTAGGGCTACAATACATACACTAAGGTCTAAGTTGGTACCCAAGAAACATTCCTGTCAAGTTTTATCAAGATTGGTCAAGCGGTTTTGATGTCTATAAGTAACATACATACACCTCACATTCTACTTTATAGCATAGATAGTGCTGAAAAAATGTGTACAGAAGTTTTTATATGGGTTTTAAAATGTGTAATTTTTTTGGTCAATGTTTCCGTATTCTGTATCCCGGATGTAGCAAAATCTTTCTCTATTTATAGATTTGCCTCCATTTTATGCAAATGTCCAATTAATCTATTTCTATATAAAATAAAACTGCATTTTGTTTTGTATATTTGTTGACATTGAAGAAACAATTCTTTCAGCAACAAAGTATAGCAAGAGAGAAGATGTTTCCCCAGCATTCTTGAACAAAGAGAAATTGCATTTGGACGTTTACTACGATTTGAGTATCGGAGATTTCTTTACGTAAGAAATTTCACAACTTACTGGAATATTAACTCATTGACCACAACTGTGAAAGGGCGTGTCGAGTTTCTTGGAAACCTGACCTTGACCTCTGTATCGTCATTGAGAGCTGTGACCGTCAGCTGTAGAAAGGAACAGAGAGAAGATTATGCTTTTTAGTCATTAGGAACTCATGGAACTGTCTTTACTATTCTACGTTCCAATTTCTCTTACGGACCAGTAGTCGGAGGAGCAAAATTAGTGATACCTTTCAGGAAACGCAACTCGAGTCGGGTCTCAAACTTGAGCGTGACCAATAGTTATAGAAGGTATGAACACTGACCTGTGACTTGGCAACACTCTATTGGTCTAAACTGCCCACAGGCTGCGACGTCACAGGTCAGTGATTAGGCCCTCTATAACGATTGGCTTGACAAGAGTCACCTTGTCAGGTAAAGTAAAGAAGTAAAATCGCCCTTTCAAAACTTGTGATCTATAGGGCAGATGATGCAAAGGCCAGCACAGTGACCAACCGCCTTTACTTTTCCCCAACTAATGTCATCATTAGAGCTGGGTGGACGCAGAGGCACCCAAAGATCCTGAAATTAAAATCCCAGTCTTCACCATGATTCCAACCCATGACCCCGGTTCAGAAGCCAAGCGCTTTGCCGCTCAGTCATCGCGCCTTCCCTTGACAGGTAGACAAGATGTATATCAACCAAGCATCCCACATTCCATTTCGTGTGAACCTGTACAGATACACAAAGCCTCGCCTTAATTTGAGGCCTCCACGTTCTAAAACTACAACAACTTGACAAAATTTGCATATTCTATATAAAAAATCTAACTAAGCAATATTAGTTTCAAATAACGTCCTTAAAGGGAAGCTATCTCGCCTTAAAACTATATTCATCAATAATGTTTAAGTTATTTCCATTAGTGTAACTGAGTAACAGTATTTTAAAATTATATTACTTCAGTGAATTTACACGAATTTTAAATCAAGTTGTTGCTGAACTGAGAATCAGTGCATTGTTTGAATGGATGAGCTTGAAGACGTTTACTAAAGACAAAATAAGGAACACAGACGTTTCTTCAGTGTGTTGTAATATTTATATATATTTCCCAGGCAAGTGATTCAATCTTTATATCATAAATATAAAATTATCAACAAAGATTGACACTAAAGAAAACAGAAAGCATCAAACTAATCACAAAGCACTAGTTAGTTTTTCCTTTTCCAAATACTCACCCTGTTACCGGTGCTAGGGGTTGCTGGGTTCATCACAAAGAAACCGGAAGCGGAAGCCTGGACCGGAAAGACCAGCGAGCTAGCCACATGATTTGCAGATCGGAAGTAGACCACCACTGTCACGTGCTTGGTGGCCTCTAGCAGAACCAGAGTTCGGAACACACCTGCAGAAATGAAAACATGCTAGTTTCTTCGTTTCGAAAGACACAAGAATAGAGTGCATATCTAACAGGTTGATAGTTCGAAAGGAAGGTAAAAAGAAGAGATTTGCGAAACGTGTTCAGAAGTTTGTTGAAATGTGTGCCTGGAGATGTGTTTGTCTGTTGGGGGGAAAAGATGAGATAGACGGAAAGACCAGGTGAAATTTAATGTCCACTTTATATTGCTTACTTAGTATTGAATATGATGGGGACTTGGTTTTGTGGAAAGCGCATGGAATTCGTCACGATGGTCCCGTGTTTGAACCCTGCTTGCTACACTGTATCATATAGCATGGACACTTGGTTGTGTGGCTTTAGCTTCGGAATTCCTTATGTTTGTGCTGTGTTCCAACCCTGCTTGCTACCATGTATCTGAATGTATCATATAGCATGGACACTTGGTTGTGTGGTATGAGCTAAATGTACTTGAAATTTTGAAATTCAACCACTTGTTGTTGTTTTGTTATTGGTACGAATGATTCACTGCCAATTTTTATCACTGTAATGTAAGTTTCCTTCTATTTTTCATTAGCCTTTCTAAAGAAAGTTAGTAAGTCGATGGCTGCCTGGTCCTGCAGGTATTGTTGATCCCCGGAAAGTTTGGACTAGGATAGAATTATCTTCTAAATATGAAGGAACACCTGAAACGTAAAACATTTGTACTAGCAAAACTACAAAACTAGAGTTTTTTCTTCTTTTCCTCTTCCTCTGGGAATTCAGGTATCTCTGAAGTCTAGCCATAATCTCTAATCAGATGCCAACTAATTAACCCCCAAGGCTCGAGAGATCAAGAAAGAGTTATAAGTGAGGGGTAGTGCTTCAGTTTTTATGACAACCTGGTCGAACTGACCGAGAAACTTAGGTGGCCTATGGAGGAGGTGATGAGACACAAGACGATATTCCCTCACCTGAGAGTTTTGCCATCTGCAAGCCATTGTCTATTGAGTACGTCGCCTGGCGGTATGACGTCACCCAGTCGTATGTAGTAACATCGTCTGTTTCGTTACTGAAGCGTTGCGTGACTCGAAGATAGGTCACCCTCTGTTCTCCTGCCAACAGACAAAACACATTGGGATAACTGTCTTAACACACTGGCAACATAGCGAAAACACAGAGACAACACAGAAACAATATACCAAAAACACAGCGAAAACACAGAGACAACACAGAAACAATATACCAAAAACACAGCGAAAACACAGAGACTACACAGAAACAATATACCAAAAAACACAGCGAAAACACAGTTTCTAAGTCTCTGTCTAGAAGATTTGAAACTGCAGGACTACAATGTGCACAAATATTGTCATTTACCATTTCAAGAGCAAACAAAATCAACACTTCCTTTATTTTGTACACCGGATACACCAAATGGCTAGCTATTTATAGTTCATTCTTTTATTGTCCGGCTTCTGCATCGCTACCCAGGGTCATGTGACTATCCGCTCCTCCCAGAACCCGTCCACATCTTTTTCCATTATCGTTCTCATAAACAATTCTAGATTTAGAATAAGCTCCATTTATGTTTCCCCTTATAGGGTCAGGTTTTTGGATTCTATGCTGGGCTATATAAACTCTGGTACTAGTTTAACTATATACACTTGAGAGGGAACGGACTTACACCGGATAAGGCCCTAAGCTTTTTGAGATAGGAGCCTCTTGTAATCAGCCTTAGGCATCTTTTTTCTTTGACTGAATGTAACCTTGGAAACATGTTGGGGTCCTTAAACTAGTAGGGGCCCTAAGCTACAACTTTATATTGCCTTTAAGTAAATGCAGCAGTACTCTTGAGACACGTTCGGCAGCCAAGCGCTTAACCATTGAATTCTTTCTGAAAAAAATAAATTAAAAATATGCCATCAAAGGTTTTAATTCCACTTGTTCAAGTTGTTAAATACTTGGTCATTGGGTTGTAGCTCCTGACAGCTAGTCCAACTAAACCGGTGGAGACGTATTCTATTGTAGATGTCAAACTTGAATAAAAGTTTATGAAACGTTAGCAAACGTCTTTTTAAAAAATGTAACTTTTATGAACAGTAAATATAGTTCGTCCATCCTGGTTCGATGATGACCAGTTTTGTCATCCAGGGGGCTGAGGGCTTTACACTGAGGTTTTGAGCCTCCTCGTGTGGCTTGTAAGACCTATATGAGCCCGGAATGTTAAACTGCACACTGGCCTTGTTATTTTGTTCTTTGTCGCTTTTCTTCTGCCAGCGCTGTTCTGTTTTCCTCAGCAATTTGTACGCCAGTTATTCACAGCGCGACGCCAAGATGCTCTGTCATGTGCTTCTTTCTCCAAGGTGGCTGAGTCAATGCTGAAGGCTTTCAGAGAAGCTTTAAGGGTGTCCCTGAAGTGTTTTCCTTGTCCACCTTGTGGCGCATTCCTTCCCTCAATTGGACATACAGAAGTCGTTTATGGATACGGTGGTCTTCCATTCTGCAGATGTGTTCTACCCATCGTAGCCTGGACTGCTTCAGGATTGTGTGGATGTTTTGCGGGCCCGCTTTTCGAAGGTTTCAGTGTCTGGTATTTTTTCTTGCTTGCCATTTAACATTCAGTATTTTTCAGTGACAGGTCATGTGGAAGTGGCTCTGTATTGAATAGCTAATACACAGATTTCAACTCCAACAACGTAAATGTTTGAAAACACAATGGACATAATTTCTTCAACAGCTTAAACAAAGTACAACACTCTCTAAAAATTAAATGCCTTTCTGTCCCTCGGCTTTCACCCCTCCCTTTCTCAACTCAACTACAACAGCCTTCCTCGTGGTTACATCACAATCCATTAAGATCATAAAGATTAATTATCCGCCATTGTTTTACGTAGGATTACAACAGAAACACGCGAGCACACTAGATAACAATACTGTACCTGATGTTATTATAATCTGATTCCGTGTCATCAGCGATGTACTTCCGCTGTCAGGGACAACAATTAAATAGGTCACAGTCATAGCGTCTGTAAAAGATTATTCTATTAAACAATGACATGCATAGAACACGTGGATAAATAAATACAGGACCGGGCTCATTTGTGTACACAATATTTATACAGCCGATCAATTATATTTTTTTTATTGAAGATTGATATCACAAACGTTTTCCGGTTCGCAGTACAACTACTTATGTGGGCAATAGAAGAAGAAAGAAAAGGTACTTTAAAAAATATTGATAACATGGTCAATGCTTCCAAATCTGAGAGCATATTTTTTGTTTCATTCCTTGAAATAGATAGGCAAGCCACGCTTGCAGACAAACGCTGCACTATTTGTTAATTAACACTAAGATTTCAATTTTTTTTACAATACCTCTATTCAAGGCAAAACTTCAAGAAGCTTGAGGGTAGAACAGTGGAACCTGGACGCTGATCTCAAAAACGGCTCTAACGCTTTTCCTATAAATTTGACAGTTAATATATATCGCTGAGAGAAAGAAATACTAGCTCGTTGGCCTCATGGGGAAAACTCTAAATTGACAGTTATAATGTTTCAAACTAAAAACTAAATTAATGTAAATTTAGCTTGATGTTCGAATTGTTTTTTAAAATCTCACATTCATTAGTGATGAAGAGAAAAATAATCGCTCTATGAGTTGTTTCTTGTAAACCAGAATGAATAGAAGGCTGTGCTGCAAGTTCGATGTCATCCTGGCCAATAGTTTTTAACTTTAACATTTTTTTTTTACTTGGACTCTATTTACTATGAGAAATACTGAATTCTGAAGTTGAGAACGCAAGAAAAACTCTTGGTGTCGGGTCTCTGTCACGGATCTTGTTGAGGAAGTACCACCAACAAAAGTCTGATTAATACTGCGTTATAGAAATCCAAACCCTATTGGATATTTATAGGACCAAGTTTAAGATTCAGTCTTGCTAGATAATGTCAGGAAAAAATACTTTACGAAATGCCGTAACTGGGACCCCTAGTACACATTTTTTTATATTACCACCTATTATCCCAATTTTCAACATTACTCCCTTCTGCACCCTTACCACTATTGCCTCCTATCACCACTATCGCGCCCCCCACAATTGGCTCCTGTCAACACTATCGCCCCCCCCCAACTATTGCCTCCTATCACCACTATCGCCCCCCCCCTCCACACTATTGCCCCTATCGTCCATATTATCCCTATAACCTCCCTTTTCACCAAATTATAACCATTACCTCATTTACCTCCCACTATTGCCACCCATTCTCCCTATGCCCCAAATGCCTCACCTCATTCTAATCTTATTGCCCAGATGACTCCCTTTAGCACCTATCACCAATATTACCCCTAGCAGACTAGTCTCTAGTCCCCATCGTAGCCTATTCTTGTCAAACTCACATTTAATATATACAAGACAAAGAGGATAATTTTATCATTTGCTTGGGGAAGACGAGAGTACAGATGCACTTCACACCTCATAAACAGGGAAGGGGGATTGATTCTTAGGTATGAAGATTTATATTTTTTATATATCCAAGTGATGTTTTGATTGATTATCCGTTTGAACCGTCACTCTCAAATAGTGTTTAACAAAAGGGAATTTACTTGAAGTGGGTTTAGTGAATATGGGACACAGTCGATCTATTCTATTCCCAGTGTTTTTTTCAAGTTGAAAAATTGGACCCAGTTTGTAGTTGGCCTAGCACACAGACACACCTCCATACACATCCATACACCTATATACATGTATATATGTATGTATCCAAAGGAACGGCAGTGCCGATACAGTTTGGGGTCAGCGCCGTCTCATGTTCTGCCAGGTGTAGCGCTGGGTGCAGCAAACTTCCTTAGGCTCGCCAGCTCTTGATTTGTCCTCAGGGATGACTCCAGAAGCCTTTCCCATGATTAGGTATAGATGCAAGGCAACAGAGGTTTGAATTCAGAGTTTTCCTTCTCCTAGGTGGGTAGACAGCAATGGCTAGCGAGCCCCCCCCCCCCTTCTTCCCGAAGTTTACTGGTTAAGTCGCTAGTTACTCGCCATTGTGTGGAGAGGGGGAACTGATGTGTGGGCGACATCTTTCCGACCACAGTTAATGCCCAGGCATTCATGAGATTATCCATATCCATATATATATCCATATATTTATATATATATATATATATGTATATATATATATATATATATATATATATATATATATATATATATATATATATATATATATAAAGAGAGAGAGAGAGAGAGAGAGAGACGTCGTCAACTTACTTTTTTGACATAACGCACGAGCTTGGCTGCGGGTACCGTTCATGTCATTTAGTTGGATTTTCATTTCATAGACCCGCCATGCCACATTATCCTCGCCATTGAATGTTGAGTAATCGTTAGGCTCGCCCATTCTCCAGTCGTCTATGGAAACCGGTCGATCGTCGGACATCCAGGTGAAGTTTCCCTCGTGCAGACTATCGTTGGCGCCAAGCATGATGTCGCTTAACATAACCGAATCTTTAGAGAAGATACAAGATCTTTTAAGTCAATGGGGAATCAATGGGGATGGGTCACATATAAGAAGATACATGATATTTGTTGTCATAGGGCAGGAATATGACACATGGTCTTTGTGGTCAATGCTAGCAATACGACACATGGTCTTTGTGGTCAACGGGCAGCAATATAACACATGGTATTTGTTGTCAATGCTAGCAATATGACACATGGTCTTTGTGGTCAATGGGCAGCAATATGACACATGGTCTTTGTGGTCAATGGGCAGCAATATGACACATGGTCTTTGTGGTCAATGGGCAGTTTTCATAAAGAAGAAGATAAGTGGTCTTTGAAGTTAGTGGTCAGTAATATGACACATGATCTTTGTGATCATTTGTCATATTTTAAAACATGATTTTGTGGTCATAAAAAAAAAAGAAAAGTGGACATATTGTTAATTATTGTTAATTATTATATATATAAGTGTCAAGGAAACTATGACCATATATGGTAACGGTTTTGAATTGTTCGCCAACGTAGCTCGAAACAGTGGGAGGAGCAAGTTGTTGATCACGTGATTACAAGCTGGAACCCGGCGAACATGCAAATTAGCTTCAGTCGGTTGTAGATATTCATAGAGATAGGATCTAACTTGTATGTAGTTAAGAATATATATTTTATTCATATCAAGACTCAGATATATTATTGAATAGATCAGTTATTCAAGTACATTTAAGCATTGTAACTATTTTGTGTATAGTGTTTTCAAGTTATCAATTAAAGTAATTGTTTTTGAACGAAGAGAAGTTTCTTCATTGAATTTAGATTGTACTTAGATCATATTTGTCAAGTTGTAACGCCTAGACCTAGATGATCCTCTTATCAATTGGCAACATTCTATATGATCGTATCATCAACATAGATCTGTCTACTTCTATACGATCATCTTATTGAAAGATCATTTCAAGATCCTCGGCAACACAGTCATTGATAGTGCAATATAGTTCAAGTCTGATCGTGACATCTGGCACCATTGGTGACACGTGACAGTGGCACCATTAGTGATTGTGACAATAAGTAACAAAATGGTATTGTAACCATTAATAAAATAAAAAGTAGATGTAGTCAATGGACTTATGTAAGAAACATGGTCTTTTCGCTGAGTAACTTCAATGTATTACTGAAGTTTTTTGTTCGCGTTTGAGAGATAGTAACATCTCAGATCAATTTAAACCAAAGCTGATAATCTCCTGTTTCAAAATCAATGTCCATACTGACTAAAGATCTCTAGAGCGTTTCATGGAAATCTCTTCGATTCCGAAGTTTTAATGATGGCTGCAGTGTTTCACATGACTACGCAAACCCATTTGCGACTTGAATATTTTGTCACAGCTAATGTACACAAATCCATTGTCCGCTAGGGGTCTGCTTTAAGTATTCTATTCGTCATCTGCGCATGTCTTCAAAAATGGCTTTTCTATTTCCTGATGTGTGCCCCGCGACTTTCGAGAAAGTTTTCTAGCAGTTTTATTTTATTTTATTTTGTTTTTTCAAAGGCCATCTCTTGTTTTCTACTTTCCTCTATGCCAGTGAGGGGATAATGGCTCCAGAGTCGCTCTTTATAACGCATTCGGGTAGGAGGGCAGCTCCACAGCGTTTAATCCATTCACATCTATTTGATCGATATTGTTTAGTAGCCTGGTCATCTAGCCTAAATCATTTGGTCTTACAGGCTTAACAAAATCTGTTTAGAATAAATGTTTGAAATGAGCGTGGTTTCCTTGTTTATAAAAGCACTTAAGTTCTTAATATAGCTTCCATCGACCCTTTTAAATGATAATACTAGGCTTACTATTGAAACTTCGCACAGAATCATGAGCTACAGTCAGTCAATGAAATCAATTCTTAAATTTATTCTTGAACGACTAAGACGAGATATAATCAGAGAGGAGAAGGTGCCGCTATCACAAATCACTTAAGATCGATAACAACATATCGATATTTGATACATACTCCCACCTGATTGTACAACCGTGTTCCTTTTATTCACTTCCCCCCTCCCCACATTTTATTTTCTCATATCTAGTCACTCACAAAACCAAGAGATTAGAGACAGGGTTACTGTAGCGATTGGACCCCATGATGACCTGCTTAAAAAAAAAGAAAGCTTTATATCTATGGCCATATTACAAGATCTTTGGGGCTCGCAAAGATCTTCCTTCAGGGAACAGTACCAGGATAAAGAAGAAGAGGCAGACAGAGAAAGTGATGGGAGGATAACATAAAAGAATGGACGGGCCTGCCATTGAAAGAGGTTCTAACTAAGGCAAAAGACAAAGAAGAATGGAGAAAGAAGGTCGACGAGTCTTGCATGGTGCCCCAACGATCCAATAGACTAAGGGATAGGTAAAGGTAAAAAGGTAAAACACTTACAATAGAAGAATGGAAGGAAATGGTTAATAAAGAAATATCATGCTACAATATAGGATGGGACCTTAATTGAACATAATGTCTGAATGAAGACCTTGCTTACTCACTTACGACACATTGAGTCTTCGGCTGTCTCCACAAACATCTGTCACTGGCAATGTCTGAAGCCTCTTCCCACCTGGTGCCCACTGCTCTGACGTCATCCATGAAGGTGTGTTGCCAAGTTATACGAGGACGTCCCTGTTTGCGCTTTCCTCGTATTGACCTCCATGTCATCGCAAACTTTTGGTATGCGTGGTTCATTTTAAATGAAGGCCTACAAATGACTAAATAGGAGCTCAAGACTTACCCTGAAATATCCCGAGGCCACTGCCTTGACCCACAGAGACTGCCATCCAGGTGATGTTTTGTAATATTAAAATATTTTTATTTAAGTTGATAGTCAAAGAGGGTTGAGAGACTTTAACGACATTAGTAGTTTCGTTCCACGATATTGTCGATGCTGTAAACTAGAGATACAGAAAAACAAGTGTGTTAACGCAAGTGAGTGAAAGAGAGAGAGAGAGAGAGAGAGAGAGAGAAAGAGAGAGAAAGAGATAAAGCAAAAGAAAATTTGATTTAAGTACGATCACGGGCGTAGCATCCCTGGCGCGTAGGGGTTCAATGAACCAGGGCCCACGACCATTAGGGGCCCATAGCCTGTAGCATAGCATCAATGGCGCAACGGAGCTCAGTGCGCTTGGGCCCATGACTCATGACCAGTTGGGACCCACATGAAAACTTTGGGACGACACCAAAGGGAACAAACTTTCAACAAAGTAATAACACTTTGTAAGAACCGATTTAAAAAATAATATAAAAAGCACCCTTATAATGTCCTAAACTTTATACCAAAACGTTATACCGTATTCATTTTGAAACATTAATCCGTGTTTTAAGTCAGTGTACCAGCGGCTTGGATTACTTTAGTATAAGAAACTGCTTTGCGTCAGGATTATTGTAATAGTGGCTTACCCTAATCGTGCATTGGAGGTGACATTGGTTGCCAGAGCGTTACTTTTTTTTCCTTGTATATGCATAAAACTATGAATAATATTACAGGAGTAGGGGTGGGAGAGAAAGTGAGAGTTTGGTTTTGTAACAAATATGTGGTTATTTTTAAAACAGAAAAAAATAAGGAAAGGGGAGGGGGCGACGATAACAATTAGGTCTATAAGGATAGTCCTGAGGGTCACGAATAAAAATTTCGATTCAACTGCTATTTATTCAATTTTTTCAAAGCTTAATTTGTTTCTTTTTCTGTATTTATAATAAATTAAAAAAATTACGTTATTTATTATTAGCAAAAACAAAAACAAAAATAGAAAAAAAAAATGATACGACTACTTAATAACCTTCGACTGTTAAACAGTAAAACATGATTTGGTCGTAGATGCGTTAATTTGTTTGTCTTGTGTGTTAGTGTAAATGAAACAATTTGAATAGATCACATACAATAAAATAGGATTTAACTGAATTTCTTGTTGCCGTAATAAAATAACGAGCTGCAGCTCTTACAGAAACAATAACAAACATTCAGTAATGTTGTTCTCCTGATTGTCTAGTACTACAATTTACAGAAACAATGAGAAACATTCAGTAATATTGTTCTCCTGATTGTCTAGTACTACAATTTACAGAAACAATGAAAAACATTCGGTAATATTGTTCTCCTGATTGTCTAGTACTACAATTTACAGTTCTCCTGATTGTCTAGTACTACAATTTACAGAAACAATGAAAAACATTCGGTAATATTGTTCTCCTGATTGTCTAGTACTACAATTTACAGTTCTCCTGATTGTCTAGTACTACAATTTACAGAAACAATGAAAAACATTCGGTAATATTGTTCTCCTGATTGTCTAGTACTACAATTTACAGTTCTCCTGATTGTCTAGTACTACAATTTACAGAAACAATGAGAAACGTTCGGTAATATTGTTCTCCTGATTGTCTAGTACTACAATTTACAGTTCTCCTGATTGTCTAGTACTACAACTTACAGAAACAATGAGAAACATTCATTAATATTGTTCTCCTGATTGTCTAGTACTATAACTTACAGAAACAATGAGAAACATTCAGTAATATTGTTCTCCTGATTGTCTAGTACTACAACTTACAGAAACAATGAGAAACATTCGGTAATATTATTCTCCTGATTGTCTAGTACTACAATTTACAGAAACAATGAGAAACATTCGGTAATATTATTCTCCTGATTGTCTAGTACTACAATTTACAGTTCTCCTGATTGTCTAGTACTACAACTTATAGAAACAATGAGAAACATTCATTAATATTGTTCTCCTGATTGTCTAGTACTATAACTTACAGAAACAATGAGAAACATTCAGTAATATTGTTCTCCTGATTGTCTAGTACTACAACCTACAGAAACAATGAGAAACATTCGGTAATATTATTCTCCTGATTGTCTAGTACTACAATTTACAGAAACAATGAGAAACATTCGGTAATATTATTCTCCTGATTGTCTAGTACTACAATTTACAGAAACAATGAGAAACATTCGGTAATATTATTCTCCTGATTGTCTAGTACTACAACTTACAGAAACAATGAGAAACATTCAGTAATATTGTTCTCCTGATTGTCTAGTACTACAACTTACAGAAACAATGAGAAACATTCGGTAATATTGTTCTCCTGATTGTCTAGTACTACAATTTACAGTTCTCCTGATTGTCTAGTACTACAACTTACAGAAACAATGAGAAACATTCATTAATATTGTTCTCCTGATTGTCTAGTACTATAACTTACAGAAACAATGAGAAACATTCAGTAATATTGTTCTCCTGATTGTCTAGTACTACAACTTACAGAAACAATGAGAAACATTCGGTAATATTATTCTCCTGATTGTCTAGTACTACAATTTACAGAAACAATGAGAAACATTCGGTAATATTATTCTCCTGATTGTCTAGTACTACAACTTACAGAAACAATGAGAAACATTCGGTAGTATTATTCTCCTGATTGTCTAGTACTACAATTTACAGAAACAATGAGAAACATTCGGTAATATTATTCTCCTGATTGTCTAGTACTACAATTTACAGAAACAATGAGAAACATTCGGTAATATTGTTCTCCTGATTGTCTAGTACTACAAAATTGTAAGTGTAATCAACGTTGCGTCACAAATGCTGGAAGTGAGCAGCCAGATCTACAGAAAGCAGAAAGTCAACGGAAGAAGATCTAGAATGAAATAAATCAGAGTGGAGAATGACTTTTAAAAGTGTACAAATAGAGGCTGCTGAATCTTGGGCTATTGATTTTTTTTTGTTTTTGCTTTACACGATTGCGGAAAGTTAAAAGGCAATTCGATGAGCCTACTAAGAAGAGAAAATTTAAGATTCAAGAGAAGACTTTCAAAATCAACGTATTTTACCGAACTTTTGATGTCATTGTCTCTCAAGTACTTGACAGATTTCATGGGCATTAAAAAAATGTCAAAATGTTTTAGTAGTTAAAGCCCAGTTTCATTTCACGTGCAAGCAGATAACAGTTTGATGATGTCAACACGCTTTTAGTGTCATTTGAACCAGATAATATTGCGATAGACTATTGCTCAGAGATGCAATCCTTGAAGGAAGTTTTTCATAACGACATTTCAAGTCTGAGGTCAATACGAGATTTGGCTGTTAACTTTTTCTTTTGGATAGACATCTACACGAGATTTGGCTGTTTTTGTTTTTTTTTGGATAGACATCTACACGAGATTTGGCTGTTTTTTGTTTTTTTTGGATAGACATCTACACGAGATTTGGCTGTTTTTTTTTTTGTTTTTTTGGATAGACATCTACACGAGATTTGGCTGTTTTTTTTTTTTTTTTTTTGGATAGACATCTACACGAGATTTGGCTGTTTTTTTTTTTTTTTTGGATAGACATCTACACGAGATTTGGCTGTTTTTTGTTTTTGTTTTTTTGGATAGACATCTACGCGAGATTTGGCTGTTTTTTTTTTTTTTTTGGATAGACATCTACACGAGATTTGGCTGTTTTTTTTTGTTTTTTTGGATAGACATCTACACGAGATTTGGCTGTTTTTTTTGTTTTTTTGGATAGACATCTACACGAGATTTGGCTGTTTTTTTTTTGTTTTTTTGGATAGACATCTACACGAGATTTGGCTGTTTTTTTTTTTTTTTTTTTGGATAGACATCTACACGAGATTTGGCTGTTTTTTTTTTTTTTTTTTTGGATAGACATCTACACGAGATTTGGCTGTTTTTTTTTTTTTTTTGGATAGACATCTACACGAGATTTGGCTGTTTTTTGTTTTTGTTTTTTTGGATAGACATCTACGCGAGATTTGGCTGTTTTTTTTTTTTTTTGGATAGACATCTACACGAGATTTGGCTGTTTTTTTTTGTTTTTTTGGATAGACATCTACACGAGATTTGGCTGTTTTTTTTGTTTTTTTGGATAGACATCTACACGAGATTTGGCTGTTTTTTTTTTTGTTTTTTTGGATAGACATCTACACGAGATTTGGCTGTTTTTTTTTTATAGCCATCTACATTTTATCACCAAGTTTTCCAAACATTTTCACAGCATGCGTGTCTTTTCTGACTTTGTCTGTATCAGTTTGCTCAGCATAGCGGTCCTTTTCGAAATTTCAATTTATTAAAAAAATATTTAAAATTTCTATGACACGGAGCAAGATGGCTTCACTTGATGATCTTTCCATTGCGAATGTTTACTGTTAAATAAGGGATATAGACTCAGATAATACTTTGTATTAATGTTTAATAGTTTTACACCTACAAGTGTTTTCGGAATGTAAATGTGTACAATAGGAAAAAGAACTCATAAAACATTTCTTTATCCATTTGAAACACCTTCAAGTCGTTTAATTCTGTTAAGACATTGTACAAACATGACTTTAAAGACACTATTACTTGTTTGAGTCTTAACTGAAACAAACGTAATGACATAATTAGGCCTACTTATAAAAAGGCTACACAACTTGTAGTGGAATATCTTTTGGTAAATGTGCACATTCAGATTACTCAATTGTTTTGTCACAAACTACATTTGTCTTATTGGGAGTAGGGGACCCACCAAGATATTATATTCTCGGGTCCACGGATACCCAGCTACGCCACTAAGTACGATATGTAGGTTAATAAATAAATGTTTTGTTTTTTATTAGTTTTTAAACACATTTATGCAATAATTTTAATTAATTTCTAAAAAAAAAATGAAAATCTTCTATTACTTGAGTTAGTGTATTTCCTGTTATACAAGCTACTTGCATTTCAAATAAAATGTTTGTTTTTTATTTAGAACAGAAAGAATGAATTTAGTATGCATATAATTTCAATATAATTTAAAACAACAATTAAAAAGCAATAGCTACAAACGCTTAACAGTAATTAAAGTTACTACCACATATAAAAAGTGTCAGCCTTAGGCATAGGCAGACCAGGAGACCGCCTAAGGCCCACAACTGAGAACAGAACTCATAACAATTTTACTAGAGAAAAAATAGAGAGACTTGCCCCCAATGTTATTATTGCAGTAGGTTATTGCGTTATTTTATAGTTTCGTTGTTAAATTTTTTTTCTATTTCATTTGGGGGCCACCTAATTCACTTCTTCTAAGGCCTCCAATTATCTAAGGCCCGCCTCTCACACATATACAGCCATATCATCCCCTTCTCCACTTATTAAGGAACCCTTTCCACCTGGTCATCTTAATAACTCACCATTGAACAGGTTATATTGGCTCCAGTACTTCCAGTGACCAACGTCGTACACGAAGAACTTATGCAGTATTCTGCTGTTGCGGTGTTGCTGTTGATACTGTGTTTGAAAATAACAAGATATATGGAATATTTTCCATAGATGATGTGTTAACAGTGAATGTATGTGAAGTAGCTAAGCTAGTAAAGAAAAGTTTAGTGAAGTAGTGATGTTTAGTGAGTTAGTGAATGCTTCGAAATGCATGACTAGATGCATGACGTGTAGGACGTAATCATCTTCTTTTTTGAAGTAACGTCTGTATTATATATGATAAGATAAGATAAGAAAGTAATGAAGTTAAGTAAAACATGAAAATTTAATGAGGTAGTGAAGTTAAGTGAAGTTTAGTGAAGAGTGAGATTTAAATAAAATACTGATGTTTCGTAAGATAGTGAAGTTTAGTGTAATAGAGAAGTCTAGTGAACTAGTTGAGTTTAGGGAAGTAGCAAAAGTAGGTGAAGTAGTGAGACTTAAGAAAAGTAAGGAAATTTAGTGAAGCTGTGAAAGCTAGTGATAAAGTTGTGTTTAGTAAACTAGCGAAGTTTAGTTATAAAGTCTAGAGAAGCATTTAAGCTTTGATATGTAGACAAGTTTATGAACTAGTAAAATAATGATGGTGAATGAAGCAATGAAGTTTAGTAAAATAGTGAAACCTTGTGAAGTAGAAACGCTTAGTGAAATGGTAAGTAGTGAACTTTATGGATGTCATGTATTTAAGAAAAGTAGCATAGCCTACATTCCCAAGTATATTGCTATATACTCTCCTCGGGATCCACCCAATGTCGGAACGGACGTGGTAGAATTGGAGGCCCAGAGATAGATTCTCACGTCAGTACAGGCAGACAAGTAAAACTTGAAACTATTCACTTTATTCAAATATATATTGTAGTCTTGGAGAAAAACAGTAGAGTTGGCAGGCATGTACACTTCTTTAACTGAAATAAAATGCATAAAAAATGGAATTACACAGCACCAGGCTTTCAATGTCATATTTTATTGTGGGGGAAAAGGAAATAACTTTTGATTACGCAAAAGCCTTCCTTCAGGGATCAGCACCAGACAGACTGACAGAGAAAGCGATAGGAAGACAACTTCAAAGAATGGACGGGCCTGTCATTCAAAGAAATTATATCAAAAGCAAAACACCTAGAGCAATGGAGAATGACGGTAAACAGATCTCGTGTGATGCCTCAACGGGTCTAGCAGACTAAGGGAAAGGTGAAAGTGAAGGTAAATTGTATAATATTTGGGGCTTTAATTCTGGTGCAGTTTTTTGCGACATCTGACTATCTTTACGAAAAGATCAACAATTAGCAATGTTTGTAACTAGAATGTAATAGAACTAATGTGATCTTTTGATACATTTTGATTTAGTTTACATTCTTCAATCAAGCAAATACTGAAATAGAAAAAAAAAGAAGAGAAAACAATATGAAGAAATGTGGTGTCCAAATAATGGAACCTAAAGAAAAACTTTTGAAAATAAAAAGAGGAAGTTTGTGATTTTTTTTTATAAATCCACTAGACAGATATTACCCGCTGCCCACGGGTCTTAACTTGCGTATTGCTGATGTAGTCACTGATATAGTGCATTAGAAACAAGTAAAGAAAATAATAATGTTAGAAGTAAAGCGAATGCGTGAATTCATGAATAAAAAAATATTATGAATGGAGCTAAAAATAGCTAATTGACCTGAACTACAAGAACTACAAATAGTCATAACATTGAATCACTCAGACTCACATACTACATTTTGTGAACGAATTAATTCACCCAGAATCACATACTAACGCTGCAAATAGTCAACACATCGAATCACACAGACTCACATATTATTCTTTCCATTCTGGATTTGATATAGAAGTAACTTTCACTGGTAGGAAGCTCTGCCACGGAACCTCCCTGTCTACTGCAACGCTCCTGTACGAGTGAATACAAAGTTGTGGTCAATGTTTTAAAAAATAGAGTCCATTAGCGTTTCTCCATATCTACAATCAAAAGTCTATTTGGGCAAGTATTAGAAACATGGCCCTCTAATTCTAATTCTAATATCTAAGATCGAAAGTCTATTTGGGCAAGTATTAGAAACAGGGCCCTCTAATTCTAATTCTAATATCTAAGATCGAAAGTCTATTTGGGCAAGTATTAGAAACATGGCCCTCTAATTCTAATTCTAATATCTAAGATCGAAAGTCTATTTGGGCAAGTATTAGAAACAGGGCCCTCTAATTCTAATTCTAATATCTAAGATCGAAAGTCTATTTGGGCAAGTATTAGAAACATGGCCCTCTAATTCTAATTCTAATATCTAAGATCGAAAGTCTATTTGGGCAAGTATTAGAAACATAGCCCTCTAATTCTAATTCTAATATCTAAGATCGAAAGTCTATTTGGGCAAGTATTAGAAACATAGCCCTCTAATTCTAATTCTAATATCTAAGATCGAAAGTCTATTTGGGCAAGTATTAGAAACATGGCCCTCTAATTCTAATTCTAATATCTACAATCAAAAGTCTATTTGGGCAAGTATTAGAAACATGGCCCTCTAATTCTAATTCTAATATCTACAATCAAAAGTCTATTTGGGCAAGTATTAGAAACATGGCCCTCTAATTCTAATTCTAATATCTACAATCAAAAGTCTATTTGGGCAAGTATTAGAAACATGGCCCTCTAATTCTAATTCTAATATCTACAATCAAAAGTCTATTTGGGCAAGTATTAGAAACATAGCCCTCTAATTCTAATTCTAATATCTAAGATCGAAAGTCTATTTGGGCAAGTATTAGAAACATAGCCCTCTAATTCTAATTCTAATATCTAAGATCGAAAGTCTATTTCGGCAAGTATTAGAAACATGGCCCTCTAATTCCAATTCTAATTCTAATATCTACAATCGAAAGTCTATTTGGGCAAGTATTAGAAACATGGCCCTCTATTTCTAATTCTAATTCTAATATCTACAATCGAAAGTCTATTTGGGCAAGTATTAGAAACATGGCCCTCTAATTCCAATTCTAATTCTAATATCTACAATCGAAAGTCTATTTGGGCAAGTATTAGAAACATGGCCCTCTAATTCCAATTCTAATTCTAATATCTACAATCGAAAGTCTATTTGGGCAAGTATTAGAAACATGGCCCTCTATTTCTAATTCTAATTCTAATATCTACAATCGAAAGTCTATTTGGGCAAGTATTAGAAACATGGCCCTCTAATTCCAATTCTAATTCTAATATCTACAATCGAAAGTCTATTTGGGCAAGTATTAGAAACATGGCCCTCTAATTCCAATTCTAATTCTAATATCTACAATCGAAAGTCTATTTGGGCAAGTATTAGAAACATGGCCCTCTAATTCTAATTCTTCACTTACTCAGGGGCTAAAAAAGTAATGTTTTGTTGGTCGTTAAAATGTTTATTTAACTCTTTCTGTCCTAGTAGACGATGCCAGCGTTGATTTGACCTCATTAAATTAAATTAATGTTTAATTTTATAATCTTTATTTTGTGTTCTATAAAAAGAGCATGCATTCCCCTTTAATTCTAGACTAAATAAAACATTTTTTGATGACCAACGACAAAGCTATTAAAGCTTAATCATAACAGGGGAGCGAAACAGTAATGAGCCAAATAAAGAATTCCGTCGAAACGTATTAAAATAATTACGGAGAGAAAGAGTTAAAAAAAAAGAAAAAAAAAGAAGGTGTTCCGACCATAATAATAAATCTAAAGCCTGGGAACAAATCAACGCGCGTAGCCGTTGTATACCGCTAGTCTTCAAATATGCTGACAATTTTTTTATGTATCTAAAATAAACAAGTTAAATAAAAAAAAATACTTTTTAAAAGACCGGATAGTGCTCGCAGGCCGTAGTTTGTACCTCACTGTCTCAGACTGTGACGTAATCGGATGATATGATTATAAATCAGTATAACTTGTGAACCAGTTTAAAAGACTAATAAAAACTAAAATATGATTGGTGTGCTTACCTGAGCCTGTGACCAATACATGAGCACATTGTTAAGCTGGTAACAGTTGCCTTGTGAGGAGAAGTCCGCCCCTGGAAGCACCCCAACACAGGGATCTCCCACATCTGTCAGGAAGAAAGAATATATTTAATTGTTGTTTTATTTTTTTGTATCTTTTTCCCGGTCTCAATTTCTCTTTTTTTTTCGCTTCATATCCTTCTCTTTATAAAACGTATATAAGATCACTCTGTCTGTCTGTCTGTCTGTCTATCTGTTTCGTAAAAACATTTGTACACGTTATATCTCACATCCCATACTCGGATCAAACTGAAATTTTGTACAATCATTTCTTTTACCTGACAAAACAAGAATCAATTTTTAAAAAATCAATTAGTTAATGAACTATTGGTAATTAATTATTTTGTTTCGTGTGGAACAAGGGAAAGAAATTGTACTTGACTGATGTGGTGGTATAAGTAAAATTAGTCCCCTTTATACTTTGTTGAGAGAAAGATTTAAAGTCTGAAACTAAAAATAGATAACTTTAAAACATTCCAGTTTCATAAGCACTTCCCTAGCACAGCGGTTAGTGTGTTCGCTTGAGGAGGCTTAAATAAGTTTAAATACGCTTGAGGAGGCTATATATGAATTTTTAAAAACATTACGGTAACCTTCATCCAGATATCTCCTTCTCTCTCCCCCCCCCCTTTTCCCAATTGGTCCAGACATGTGAGAGGATCATAGAGAATTGAAATGCTGATAAAATTTTTGTTTGTAAAATGTTTGACATGTTTCGGATGTTCCTTCAGAGTTGAAGATAATTTACTTCCTAGTCCAAACCTCCCGCAGGACGACGGGGGATGGGAGAGGGCAGGGTTTGAACCCTTGACCGTCGATAAATCCGAACGACAGTCCAGCGCGCAAACCGCACGACCAGGCAGCCATTGCGAAACGAATACAATTGGTAAAATAATATTTCAAATTTCACAGATTTATTGTTGTTAGTCTAGATCTATTGAAAATTTAACTACATGACTAATGATTTGCTCCTGACTAATGTTACGAATGATGGTACGATTACATCACAGGACCGTCAGTCCAAACCTTTCTTTTTAACATTATCACCGTTCCCCAAAATCCAGAATATAAACTTGGCACCCATCGTGTAAGCATTGTATTTCGATCACCTCAATGAACAACAAACATGTGCTTACATATTTCTATTACGTCATTGTTTGTTGTGAATGTTTCTGTGAGAAAGTAATTAAAAAGGGATGCGAGGTAATTTAAAATGATTGTCTTCAATGTCTAATTACATCAACACAAAGTCTCTGTTTATTAATTATTATTAATGTCTACAGTATTTTATTTATTTCTCTGTGACAACGGAACATTCGTTTTGGGACAAACATGGCAGGAAGCAGTTGTCGTTAAAAAAAAACATTCATCACCCAGACCCTTCATAAAGACAAACGATGGAAAAACCTACAGACGAAATCAACGATTTTCAAATAAGAGTTTCTATGAAGACATCTCTGGGTACTATGATACCGATGAAGACATCTTTGGGTACTATGATACCGATGAAGACATCTCTGGGTACTATGATTCCGATGAAGACAACGAAAAGCAAACTGTTAAAATAAGCCAAACTGACAGTTATAGACCAACGTCTAGAGAACTTGTTGTGCCAGTCAAGACAACCAGAAGAGGTCCAGCTGTTAAAGTCCCTAGTAGATATCAGCCTTAAGAACTTTAAAAAGAATGATGTGACCTTAACAACTTTAAAAGGAAGCTCGTGCTAATATGTTAATATTGCATCATTGTTTATTGTGAATGTTTTGTGAGAAAGTAGCATGTGACGTAATAACTTATATCAACTCAACAAGTCTCTGTCTATTAATTCATATTATTTATTTTTTTATTTTATTTATTACTCTGTGACAACAGAATAAAAACCCATGACTCACAGAGCTGACAGATGTATTTTTTCACAGCTTTGCAATCGCCGTTGGTCAGCACTGGGGCCGGGAATTTGGAGCTATAGTCGGTAAGGTAAACACAATCTCCTAGAGTGGACATGGCAATCCTGGTGGCGCCTAGAACTTGTCCTGACGTGGACGCTGTGATTGCGTTACCTTGTCTCACTGCCCCAGTCCAATACTCTGTAGATAGCAACAAATTAAAAGTAGATGAAAAAACGACAACAAATGATGATCAAACAAACTCCACTGGGGCGCTATGAGGGTAAGACAGGTAGGCTTCCACATTTTCAGGAGGAATAGTTTACGTACAATTGATTGTGTGAGTTTCTACTACAGTCTTGCCTTCCATGACATTACGTTCATGATTTCTTGCGATAGGGTCACACCCATCGTGCATAAGAATTGCATTTTAGCTGGGGTTTTTTTAACAAACGTAAACAATTATGCAAATTTTCGGAAGCTAATGCAAAATAATTCACAATTAAGTAATGCATTCATATTGTATTATATGCAAATATATAACGTTAGTTTTCAAAATTACATAAAAAATTACTCCACTTCTATAATACGGAGACGCGGTGGCCGAGTGGTACAACGCTTAGCGTTAAAACTGTAGGTTTCCTGGGTTCGAATCCTAGTAAAGAACTTTATTTATTTTTTTAATTTTTTTTTTTAATTTTGGGATCTTTAATGTGCCTCATAGTCCACATCGCTCCTTCAGATACCTGACCCTGACATTAGCTGAGGAAAAGTAAATGCGGTTGGTCGTTGTGATGGCCACATGACACCCAGTTAACCGTGGGTCCAAGAAACAGATGGCCTTGACATCATCTTCCCGATAGACCGCATGGTTTTGAAAGGGAACTTTCTTAGTTATAATGTCCCTTATTTTTAATGTATTACTTAAAGTTCTGAAGCCGCATACAGCAAGGTGCTCTCTTCTACGTCAGCTAAGGCTAGTTGACGCCTACGCTGATCTTTAAAGCGTTTCCGTGGGGCGCCTCTGTTAAGAGACAGCTGCAGTTAACTCACAAAGGCCGCGGGATACACATTTGAGACGAAAAGAAAATCCGCTGCCGAGGACAGGCGCAAACGGCGAAAAGAAAATCTTGATCGACCACCGGCGGACAATGGTTATGCTTGCCCTGGCTGTGGCAAAATATGTAGGTCACAGCTGGGGCTGTATATCCAGGGGAAATACTTCATTCCTTTAATCTTCGGACTCGAAGACAAGCTTTATTATTATTATCTTAAAAGTTGTGGGGTTTTTTAGGAACCAAAAGGGCTTCAATACTAAACTTAAATAAATAAAACGGTTCATTCAGAAGACAAAAAAAGTTGACCAAGATACGGAGTATGGTGAAATTTGATTTTCAGGACCTTTCCTAGTTTTTACGATTCAAATCTAACAGGCGTGAGACAGACAGACTACAAACATCAAATATCTAGAGGCTTTTTTTTTCTTTCTGAGGCCGTTCAATAAAAGTGAGTTCAAAAATAAATATTGATGAATTCATAAGTGTGATATATTAGTTCCCGCCATATCTTACTCTATTTTCTTATTGTGATAACCATTGCCAATGTATTGCTCCAGGCTGTATACTGTTATAGGTTTAGTTTATCGGGGATTTCCTTTTGAGCGACGCGACTTTAAATAGAACTTTATTTGGGCGGAAGTAGAATTATGGGATAGCACGAAGGTTAAAAAACGAACTCTTACTCTTATGGCGTAGCCAGACGTGAACTTATTAGGACTGTTGACATATGGACTGTGCCCCTTCATTTCATGGATTAAATTCTATTTTCAAGTTCTAGAAGTCTTATCAAGTTATTTCATTAACATGTATGTGTGTTCGGACCGCAATCCAGACTGAGTTAATAATAATTATTTAGACTAGTTCTAAATCTACAAGAGTCTACACCATTCAACTAATTCAAGAATCAAGTAATCTACATTTCTACATATTCTAAATCACACACAGTACTATTGAGGAGTCACGTGACCTACCTTGGCCTGATAAGTAAAAACGAAAAGACAGGAACTCTATGACCGAATCGTGGTCGACTTCTAGCAGCTTGGCGCCTGGAAGGTCATTCTGACATTGGGCCTAGGATACAAACAGAAACCTTTTATTCTAATATTGATTTAGTGTAATTTATTTTTTTCCCTATCCAGACAGCACAAACCCTTAATCACATTTATTTTGGTGTGGGAACATAATGTTGGCATGTCAAGTAATGAAATAAGTCATGACACTGTGAGCTTAATGATTTAACTCCTGACTAATGTTACCAATGATGGCACGATTAAGTTACAGGATCGTCAGCCCAGACCTTTCTTATAACATTAACCCTTAATCACATCAGGCACACAGACTCATAAACAGTTGCAGACTGGCTATATGGGCACACAGACTCATAAACAGTTGCAGACTGGCTATATGGCCACACAGACTCATAAACAGTTGCAGACTGGCTATATGGGCACACAGACTCATAAACAGTTTCAGACTGGCTATATGGGCATTTGGGCAAATGCCCGGTGGGTGGGTCCCCAAATGGGCCAGTAGGGCCACCGAAATGGTCACTATGACACGTATGAAATTGTTTAAAATGTTTTATAACATTCTCTGTAAAAGTGACCCTTTGAGCGTCTTTTTAAATAAAATAAATATTTTACAGACTCTACAGTGTAATATTAATAAAATTTTAACACATTTTTCAAATTAATGTAATAGCCTACATCCGTGGACAATGCTATTTTCAGGCTTTATCCCGGGTGGTTTAGAAATGCCCGGGCCGATTTTGACACCCAGACCGCCCTTTGCGCCTAAACATACAACACTTAACCAAAACACAGCACAAACACATGTGTAATAGATGTACAACATACAACGCACACAGACACCTTTAAATAATTGATTGGTAAGCCAACGAGAAATAAGGCAAATATAAATATTACGTTTCTTGAACTATCGACTTGAAGAATTGATTGTCAACTTTCTCTAACACAGGGGCGTAGCCAGGATTTTTTAAGGGGAGGATCTGAACCCCGAACACCCCATGCTCTAACATGGGTTCGAAAGTGAGAGTAACAGTGAATCTGTATGTGTGAGTATGAGTTTAGATGTGCGTCTGTGTCTGTGTGTGTGTGTATGTGTCTGGATAAGTACAAGTGTATATGTCTTCGTGCATCTTTTAATGCGTTTGTGCACAAGTGTCTTTATAAGTATGTGTCTTACTGTGTCAATGTGTATTTTAGTTGATACACTTCGCTCCTTAAATATATAATTTTTTTGAACAGCTTAAATTATATGCTTACGGTATTGCAGTTGTGCCCAAACATGGGAAAGGCTTCGGAAGTCAACCCTGAGGAAGTATCAGGAGCCAGGGGCTCTCAGGAAGCTTGCAGCACACTATGAAACACCCTGGCTAAACGTAGGACGTCACTAATCCCAATCTGTACTGGATACCTGCCGTTCCAATGGCTACATCAACTGCGTGCGCGGCAATGTTCCAACCATATCTAATGACCAGGCTTTCATCTCATTTTTATGGTATGGACCAAAGTCATTCATCCCACGACTGAAGGATGTCAACAACAAAGGAAACCCAGACATTTCCCAAGCAAAGGAAACCCAGACATTTCCCAAGCAAAGGAAAGCCAGACATTTCCCAAGCAAAGGAAACCTAGACATTTCCCATGCAAAGGAAACCCAGACATTTCCCAAGCAAAGGAAACCCAGACATTTCCCAAGCAAAGGAAACCCAGACATTTCCCAAGCAAAGGAAACCCAGACATTTCCCAAGCAAAGGAAACCCAGACATTTGCCAAGCAAAGGAAACCCAGACATTTCCCAAGCAAAGGAAACCCAGACATTTCCCAAGCTTCTAAATGGCATTTCGTCCAATGAGACAGGCGTGGCAAACGGAACCGAGTCCACTGCAGTTGGGAAAGGGACGGGTTAAAAATTAGCCCCAAACAGTTTATTCGTAAGTAATCTACACACCGTTCCACAAGGAGGTTTTCCCATAGGCGGATACCTACATGGCAGTTGTGATATAAGGAGAGAAAGTGAAAGTGGCTGTAACGACTCTTTGGGAAATACATTAACACATTAAAGAATTCCCCTTTCAGACCTTGCGATCTTTATGACAGATGATTTATAGTCCATATGTTTCTATGGCCCATGGTTAACGATGGTGTCATGTGGCCAGCACAACGACCAACCGCCTTTACTTTTTCCCAACTAATGCCATTAGAGCTGGGCGGGCTTAGAGGCGCCCAAAGATCCCGAAATTAAAAATCTGATTCTTCATCAGGATTCGGACCCGGGACCCCGGTTTCGAAGCCAAGAGCTTTACCGCTCAGCCACCGTGCCTCCAGTTTTATTTATAATTAAATCTTAATTTAATAACTAACACTGTAAACACTATTTTTGTTTGTATTCCTCCACTAGCAATACACACCGGCTAGGCACCGTTGAGTTGATCCCAAGCTTTATATTGATAATTACGGCGGGAACACCCCTTTCTTATATATTTATTTTGAATGGTAATAAACGGGCCAAATTTTAACAATCAACCCAACATACTATTTTATTTTTACCCGTGAATTAGCGAATATGTTGTAATGAAGTTTTACGGCCCGCTCTCTGTTTTCTCTGTAACAGGGGTCTTCCTGTGGTTCCCCCAGCCCGGGTGTCACAGAGCGCTTGAAAAAAATAAATAATACAGGCATGGCGAGTGACCATCTACTTAGAAAAGAAATATTGTTTTTATTCAAGATGGTGTTGAGGAAGATTATCTCAGACTTCAAGGGACTAAGTCTCAACATAATAGGACTATAGGATAATGTCGCACTGTAGGTGCAACAGTTTTAAAGGCAGAATAAAAGGATAATTGGACTAAGTAATATGAACTATCTGGCCGCACTCTAAGTAAAGTCTTGGAGGCGTGATCGCTGAGCGGTAAAGCACTTGATGTCCGAACCGTGAGTGCCGGGTTCGAATCCTGGGATTTTTTATTTCAGGGTCTATGATCGCCTCTGAGTCAAACCAGCTCAAATGGGTAACTGACATTAGTTGGGGAAAAGTAAAGGCGGTTGATCGTAGTGCTGGGCAAAGTGACACCCTCGTTAACCGTAGGCCACAGAAATAGATGACCTTTACATCATCTGCCCTATAGAAAGGGAAACTTTACTTTTTTATTAAAGTCTTAGTGTCAACCCTTACCTTAGCGTCTGTCCAGTTAAAAGATGTGGATGAAACTTTGTAACAATATTCCTGATGATACAACGACGAGGTCCATAAGAGACAAGGGTTGCAATAGACACCTGGTGGAGAACAAACAGATCTCGGACTTAGGGGTCAGCTAGCACAAGTGACTTTGGGAACGTAAATGCAAAGGGAAAGAATTTATGAATTACAGTTATTTAATTTTTAATTGTGCATTTATGTTTGACGCTATTTAACTTTTAATTGTGCATATATGTTTGACGTTATTTAACTTTTAATTGTGCATAATGTTTGACGTTATTTAACTTTTAATTGTGCATATATGTTTGACGTTATTTAACTTTTAATTGTGCATATATGTTTGACGCTGTTTAACTTTTAATTGTGCATATATGTTTGACGCTATTTAACTTTTAATTGTGCATATACGTTTGACTCTATTTAACTTTTAATTGTGAATATATGTTTGACGTTATTTAACTTTTAATTGTGCATATATGTTTGACGTTATTTAACTTTTAATTGTGCATATATGTTTGACGCTATTTAACTTTTAATTGTGCATATATGTTTGACGTTATTTAACTTTTAATTGTGAATATATGTTTGACGTTATTTAACTTTTAATTGTGAATATATGTTTGACGTTATTAAACTTTTAATGGTGCATTTATGTCTGAAGTTATTCAACTTTTAATTTTTCGAATATGTTTGACGTTATTGAACTTTTAATTGTACGTACGTCTGTCATTCTCCTTGTCCAGTCTCGTTTAGTTCATTAAAAAGTTTTTAAAAAATCATTCCAGACAACAATAGGATTCGAAGAAACAGATCGGTTCATTCAACCAGGGCCGGTCTTAGGCATAGGCAAACTAGGCAGCCGCCTTGGGCATCCGATTGGAGGGCCCCTCGCACGTGTTTCTAAATGTTTTTTTTAGAGCGAAACTTGTGTCCGAAGTTTGTAGTTGTAGTACACTAGATATGAAATAGATTGCGTCATTTTATTGTTTCGCTGTTTATTATTTTGTATTATTATTTTATTATTTCATATTCCTAAATCGACTAATGCCTCCAATTATCTAAGGCCGGCTTAGATTCAACCAGCGCTAGGCTAACTTTAATTACATAGAAAATAACGCATTTAACTAGAACCAATTAAAAAATATATTTGATATAAAAAAATGAATAGTTCAAAAAACTATTGCTTTCACATATTAAAATTTGCTAATAGCGACAAGACTAAACAATTTTTAAAAAACATACAAATTGGACCTAAGGCTTGTGATACAGTAACATAAAGTTTTGTATTGACTTTTTGGAATTAAAAATACGCCTCATACCTTATTTTTTATAGTACGTGTATACAGTTTTTAATTTAATTTCTTGTTTCTATATGCAATCATTTTTTAAAATATCTGTACATTTATTTTGGTGAGTAGTTAAGCGCTTGGCTTCCGAACCTGGGGTTCTGGGTTTGAATCTCGGTGAAGACTGGAATTTTGAGCTTCGGGATTTTTAGGGCGCTTCTTATGGGCACCTGACTTTAGTTGAGGGAAAGTTTAAGGCGGTTAGTCATTGTGTCGGCCACATGAGACCCTGCTTGTTAGCCGCTGGCCCAAAAATCAGATGTCCTTAACATCATCTGCCCTATAGAATCATGGTCTGAAAGGTGAAAATTACTTTTACATTTATTTTAAATAAAAAGGTAGGTCATTAGACCAGTAGAACAAATATGTACAAATACTCCTTCTTCCCTAGTGCTATTAAAACATGGAATGGGTTGCCTGAGCTAGCCAAGAAAACCAGTGACTTGGCAGAATTTAAGTCATTGGTTAATATGCATGACTGAATGCATGACGCGTAGGACGTAATCATCTTCTTTTTTTAAGTAACGTCTGTATTATATAAGATAAGATAAGTAAATCTAAATACTATTATTACTATTATTATTATTATTATTATTAATACTATCCGATTACTATTGCTTATATATAAATAGATAAATAGATAACAGACAGACAGATTGATTGATATAGTCAGGACAGTGTTTAATCACTTACCATCTATCACCATTGCTACGACACACAGAAATCCAAAGTACCGAACATTCTGTAAGAACATCTTTTCCACTTCAATCTATTTTTCTACTTAATTACTCCCCCTGAAGTGTACAAACAGTATGTTGTTAAATAGGATGCTTTTCAAACCGTTGGGTAACCAATGTTGACTCTTTCTCAACTAATATCCTCCATAAAACAACTTTCATTTTCATTACTATTTAAATCATATGCACAAAAATGATACGGAGCTGACGACAGCATTGCGGTCTAATGCAGTAGTGCAGAATCGATCGCTAACAAACTGTATAAGTGAAGGCCAATTAAAAAGAGTCACCTGATAATAGAAATGTTTCTTTGAAGATGAAAAACTTAGAAAAAAAAAACAAAAAACAATGAATAGAAATAAAGAAATCCTTATCAACATAGACTCTTCATC